>NC_028645.1:3590451-3655400 GCF_001406875.1 Solanum pennellii
CACCCCACCAACCCCAACCCCCACTCCCACCCCACCCAAAAAAATTACTTCATCAATTTCGTTTGTTATATGACACAATTTTCTTGTTTAATTTGTTACTCCCTCCATTCGAAATTGTTTGTCATGTTGCGCTTTTCGAAAGTCAATTTGACTAATTTTTAAAGTTAAATTAGATCACATTAATTTGATATTTTAAACAAAAAAATTAGATATTCTAAAACTATATGAAAAGTACTATAAATTGCAATTTTTTACATATTAATATGATGAAAAAATACATCTTAAAATGCTAGTCAAATTTTATATAGTTTGACTCTAAAAATAGAAACCATGACAAATAATACCAGACGGAGGGAGTATCTAACGAATGACTACTTTCTATATTGAAACTTACACTTATCATTCTACATGATATATATATTTTTTATAATCACAATAAATCTCATGACATATTTTCAGATCATAATTTTGCAAACACCTTTTTTCTTTATTTTTTAAATTACGTACCAAATCAAATTACATCACATAAATTAAAACGATTCATTAATTTCGCAGAGAAAACTAATTAGTTTCTGTGTTTTCACCTTTCATTTATTAATTACTACTTAGTATTTCATGATTATTGATTAATTATGTAATGTATTCTATTGTCTTCACTAATCATTTCTTTTTTGTATAATTCTTACATGGTCTCTCTCCATTGGATGCCTTTGAAATATACAAAGACCCTAATGGTAAGTTAGATTATTTTTTATTTAATTTATTCTTCCTAAATATACTATATATATACACACACATACACACAACTTATCAATAACTCAAATCATATTATTGATTTTCATTTTATTTTTTGAACAGCACCAATGTATTATAATGGAGTGTATCATTTATTCTATCAATACAATCCAAAAGGATCAGTATGGGGCAATATTATTTGGGCTCATTCAGTCTCAAAAGACTTGATAAATTGGATCCATTTAGAACCTGCAATTTATCCATCCAAAAAATTTGACAAGTATGGTACTTGGTCTGGATCATCAACTATTTTACCTAATAACAAACCTGTTATCATATACACCGGAGTAGTAGATTCGTATAATAATCAAGTCCAGAACTATGCCATCCCGGCTAACTTATCTGATCCATTTCTTCGTAAATGGATCAAACCTAACAACAACCCGTTGATCGTCCCTGATAATAGTATCAATAGAACTGAGTTTCGCGATCCAACTACAGCTTGGATGGGCCAAGATGGGCTTTGGAGGATTTTAATAGGAAGTATGAGAAAACATAGAGGGATGGCATTGTTGTATAGAAGTAGAGATTTTATGAAATGGATCAAAGCCCAACATCCACTTCATTCATCTACTAATACTGGAAATTGGGAATGTCCTGATTTTTTCCCTGTATCATTAAATAGTACCAATGGTTTAGATGTATCGTATCGCGGAAAAAATGTTAAATATGTCCTTAAGAATAGTCTTGATGTTGCTAGGTTTGATTATTACACTATTGGCATGTATCACACCAAAATAGATAGGTACATTCCGAATAACAATTCAATTGATGGATGGAAGGGATTGAGAATCGACTATGGTAATTTCTATGCATCAAAGACATTCTATGATCCTAGCAGAAATCGAAGGGTTATTTGGGGTTGGTCAAATGAATCGGATGTATTACCTGACGATGATATTAAGAAAGGATGGGCTGGAATTCAAGGTATTCCGCGACAAGTATGGCTAGACCTTAGTGGTAAACAATTAGTTCAATGGCCTATTGAAGAATTAGAAACCCTAAGGAAGCAAAAGGTCCAATTGAACAACAAGAAGTTGAGCAAGGGAGAAATGTTTGAAGTTAAAGGAATCTCAGCATCACAGGTTTCAACTTTTACTTATTAACCCATAGTCTTTTAAATATCATTAATCTAGTTCTTATGTATACAATGTATAATCAATGTATAACTATTATATCAATTGCACATGATCGATCGATATATATATAGTAGATTGATTATACATTTGTTATATATATCTATTATATCAATTGCACTGTCTCATCTTGCATTTCTTTGATTGTAGGCTGATGTTGAAGTGTTATTCTCATTTTCAAGTTTAAACAAGGCCGAACAATTTGATCCTAGATGGGCTGACCTATATGCCCAAGACGTCTGTGCCATTAAGGGTTCGACTATCCAAGGTGGGCTTGGACCATTTGGGCTTGCGACATTAGCTTCTAAAAACTTAGAAGAGTACACACCTGTTTTCTTCCGAGTGTTCAAGGCTCAAAAGAATTATAAGATTCTCATGTGCTCAGATGCTAGAAGGTTTGTTTCTTCAATCCAATTAATTGTAATGATCGAAGTTTACATCTTCTCCAAATTGAGTAAATCGAGAATTATAATGACCCGACTTTGATATCATGATAAGAAATACATCTTACTTATGGATCGCCCGTTAGTGTCATTAAAAACTCTAACCTTGTTTAGTTTTTTTTTTTTAATTAATGAGCAGATCTACCATGAGACAAAATGAAGCAATGTATAAGCCCTCATTTGCTGGATATGTAGATGTAGATTTAGTAGACATGAAGAAGTTATCTCTTAGGAGTTTGGTAAGTTTTGCTTTCACAATTTTTTTTTATATAATTTATTTGATCAAAACTTTTAAGATTCGATTAATTTGAAAAGTAACGATTTGTGTTTGACTAATCAGTTTGTATCATATGTATATTTTTTTTTAGATTGATCACTCAGTAGTGGAGAGTTTCGGTGCTGGTGGCAAAACATGCATAACATCAAGGGTGTATCCAAGTTTAGCGATTTATGATAATGCACATTTATTTGTCTTTAACAATGGCTCTGAGACAATCACAATTGAGACTCTGAATGCTTGGAGCATGGGTGCATGTAAGATGAACTAAATATTTTCAAAAAAATGGAATTATGTCTACAATTATATATGTCTAAAGAGACAAAAATTGTGTTAAATTTAACAGTAGATGATGTTCACAAAATTCCTCTATAATTGTCTCTAATTTATTTTGGTGAATTTAGAAGGCAAAGTGTGTGTATATGAACTTTTCTAGTACCATATATATATACTAAGAAAGAAATTTGTTAGCTTTCCTTTTTGTTTTGTAACATAATCAAATGTGTGGTCTTATGTAGAACTAATATTTGGTAATTTTAGGCAAGTTGTTATGTGACTTATTTTATTCAAAAATATAACAAGAAGTTCAAAGAGAAGAGTACAAGTAAGCAGAGACGAATCCTGAATTTAAAGAGTCGGGTTATATTAATGTTTTCTTAATTTAAGGCACCGAATCTCTATTAACAAGCATGTAAAATATGAGAAGACGAAAGAATTAAATAGGTTATAATTATTTTATAATTTATAACACACTTTATGATAATATTTCAAATAAAAATATCGAATATTTAATTAATGTCGAACGATAAAAGCAAAGAAGGAAGGATGAGCCTCCAAAAAAAATCACAAATGAATAAAAATATCCAAAATAGAGTAATCTAACGAAGTCGATACTTCCATTCATAATCAAATATGTTCAAAAATACTTGATGGTTAATTTTTAACTTTAAGAGATGCATAATATCGTCTCTTATTATTCTTTTAGGGCTTTTCGCCGTAGGAATAAAATCTATATGATCAAATTTCACGCTATATAAATAATGTGAAGAAAAAACTTGTACTTTTCAAGGTAACAACAAATCATGTTTTTTGACGCCTTCGTGGAGACTACTTCCTCGTAATAAAGAATTAACATTTTAAGTAGCGACTCTAAAAACTCGCGGCGAGTATATTAGTCGCCACTAAACATTATTTGTAATCATGAGTTCTTTTCTTTTTCAATCTTTTTTTAAGGTCAAATTTACCACTTTATCTTATTTATTTAAATTGAAAAATCCCAAATTTTGCATTATTTTTTGAATTCCTTTTTTTTTTACACACTCAAAAGTCAAACATTAAAAAAACGAAATAGCAAATTAAATGGCAAAAGACTTGTTCTAACAAAAAAAAAAAAATAGTAAAACAGACTCATGAAAGGTAACAATAACCAACAAATCATCCAAAATTTTAGATAAATATTATCCAAACAAATAAAAATTAATTATCCAATCCATTTATTTATTAAAAAAAAAACCTAAATTAACTCTCCATCTTTCAATCAAAAACAAACTCTACCAATTTTTTTCACTATAAATACTCTTCATAATTCTCATTTATTCTTCATTCCCATGTTTCTTTCTCCTTATCCCAAAAAAAAAAATTAAAAAAAATTATTTAGATTAAATACCACTATCTGTCAAAGCCCAATTATTAAAATAAAATAAAAATTATGGATTATTCATCTAATAAAAGTTCTCGTTGGGCTTTGCCAGTTATCTTAGTTTGCTTTTTTGTAATTTTATTATCCAATAATGTTGTTTTTGCTTCTCATAAAGTTTTTATTCACTTGCAATCTCAAAATGCTGTAAATGTTCATACTGTTCATCGAACTGGTTATCATTTTCAGCCCGAAAAACATTGGATCAATGGTATGTTTATGCCTTTTTTCGTCTTTTTTTTTTCTTTATATATAATAAACCGAACATGTTGTGTTTAGTCTAGATTTAATACTAGTAATTTTTTGACGCTAACAAATAATCGAGTACTTACCATTTGTCAATAGATACATGACATGTATTAGTACGATTTCCGTTTTTTCCTTGTTTCTAATATTATTTAATCTTCACTAATTTTTAATTTTTTTTTTTGAATGATGTCTCTTGATCAAAACATACAATAGATCCCAATGGTAAGTTAAATATATTTTTGTATATTTTTAAATTTATTTTATTCTTATTATATAATATAGGAAAAAACGATAAATATATCTCCGAACTATTGTAAATGGTATGCACCAGTATTCTCCGTCATACTTTAGGGACACTGTTGTCCTTACCTTCAAAAAAACTAGAACACATATATCCTTTATACTAACGGATCAATGGATAAGATTGTGTTCGTTAAAGTGAAGGACATATACACTCTAGTTTTTGAACGGCAGGAGCACCCTCCGTCATACTTTAGGGACACTGGTGCCCTTACCTTCAAAAAAAACTAGAACACATATATCCTTTATACTAACGAACATACACGTGTCATAATTTTATCCATCGACCCGACATTGAATCGACGGATAAGATTGTGCCACGTATTCGTTTAGAGTGAAGGGCATATACACTCTAGTTTTTGAACGGCAGGAGCACCATTGTGTACCTGCATACCATTTACAATGGTTTTGAGATATATTTGTCTCTTTTTCCACGTAAGAGAACCAATTTTGCTAATTATGTTTAAATTCTTTTTTCATATTTTAAACAGCACCAATGTATTTCAATGGAGTCTATCATCTATTCTACCAGTACAACCCAAATGGTTCAGTATGGGGTAACATTGTTTGGGCTCATTCAGTTTCAAAAGACTTAATCAACTGGATCAATTTAGAACCTGCAATTTACCCATCAAAGCCATTTGATCAATTCGGTACATGGTCTGGATCAGCAACAATCCTACCTGGTAACAAGCCAGTCATCTTGTACACCGGAATCATAGATGCCAACCAAACCCAAGTCCAAAACTACGCAATCCCAGCTAACATATCCGATCCATATCTCCGCGAATGGATCAAGCCAGACAACAACCCACTAATTATAGCCGATGAAAGTATCAACAAGACGAAATTCCGTGACCCAACAACAGCATGGATGGGTAAAGATGGACATTGGAGAATTGTTATTGGAAGTTTGAGGAAACACAGCAGGGGTTTAGCTATAATGTACAGGAGTAAAGACTTTATGAAGTGGGTTAAGGCTAAACACCCACTTCACTCAACTAATGGTACTGGAAACTGGGAATGCCCTGATTTTTTCCCAGTTTCATTGAAAGGTACTAATGGGTTGGATCAATACGGTGAAGAATACAAGTATGTGCTTAAGAACAGTATGGATCTTACTCGATTTGAGTATTATACACTTGGAAAATACGATACAAAAAAAGATAGGTACGTTCCAGATCCAGATTCTGTTGATAGTTGGAAGGGATTGAGACTCGATTATGGTAACTTCTACGCATCAAAGTCATTCTATGATCCAAGCAAAAATCGAAGGGTTATTTGGAGTTGGTCTAATGAATCAGATATTTTTCCAGAGGATGATAATGCGAAGGGATGGGCTGGGATTCAATTGATTCCTCGTAAAGTATGGCTTGATCCAAGTGGTAAGCAGTTGGTTCAATGGCCTGTTGAAGAATTAGAAACCCTAAGAACTCAAAAGGTTCAATTGAGCAACAAGAAGATGAACAATGGTGAAAAGATTGAAGTGACAGGAATCACACCAGCACAGGTATATATATAGACTTTTTATTTTTAATTTATTATTATTATTACTCTTTCCGTTTCAAAAAAAATGTCCCTATTTTCTTTTTTAGTCTCTTTAAAAAAGAATGATCCCTTTCCTTTTTTGATAACCTTTTAACTTTGATTTTCCACGTGAAATGTTTAAAACCACGAGATTAAAGAGCATTTTGGTACATTTGACATAACTTGAATTTAGAATCACGAAATTAAAGGTCATTTTGGTACATTTGACATGACTTGAATTTAGAACCACGAGATTAAAGAGCATTTTGGTACATTTGACATGACTTGAATTTAGAACCACAAGATTAAAGGGCATTTTTGGTACATTTGACATAACTTGAATTTAGAATCACGAGATTAAAAAGTCTTATTTCTTTTCTTAAATTTCATTTCAAGTCAAATTAGGTTATTCTTTTTTAATTACTCCCTCCGTCTCATTTTATGTAGCAACATTTGATCGGACAGGGAGTTTTAAGAAATAAATAAAAGACTTTGAAATATTTACCAAATTGCTCTTCAAAAATAGACTCACTTTTTTTCTCTCCTCATAAATATATTTGAATACTATTTTTAAAATTAAGCAAGACCAACAAGGATAAAATAGAAACTATACTTTTAAATATTTATCATATAAAGAAATGTAATAATCTTTTTGGAACTGACCAAAAAGGAAATAATGTCACTTGACGACGATGAAAGTATTTAATAATGAAAAAATATGACAGGCTGATGTTGAAGTGACATTCTCATTTGCAAGTTTGGATAAGGCAGAGTCATTTGATCCTAAATGGAATGATATGTATGCACAAGATGTTTGTGGACTCAAGGGTGCAGATGTTCAAGGTGGGCTTGGGCCATTTGGTCTTGCTACATTAGCCACTGAAAACTTGGAAGAAAACACACCTGTTTTCTTCCGAGTTTTCAAAGCACAACAAAACTACAAGGTTCTCTTGTGCTCTGACGCTAAAAGGTACTACCTATTGAATTTTAACTTGTTGGTAACGCTTTCGTCGGTATAATATCGAAAAGTTTGAGAAATTGACAAATCTTTTGTTTTATGTCTGATAGGTCAACTCTTAAGTTCAATGAAACAATGTACAAAGTTTCATTTGCTGGATTTGTTGATGTTGATTTGGCTGACAAGAAATTGTCACTCAGAAGCTTGGTAACTTTTCTTTCTATCGTTAATCAAAAATCTAAACGAACATTTGAATCTAAACTATTGAAACTCTTTTTGTAGATTGATAATTCAGTTATAGAAACTTTTGGTGCTCGTGGAAAGACATGTATAACATCGAGGGTTTATCCAACATTGGCAATTAACGACAAGGCACATTTATTCGCGTTCAACAACGGAACGGAGCCAATCACAATTGAGAGTTTGGATGCATGGAGTATGGGCAAAGCTAAGATACAATATTGAAAGAAAAAAAAAGAATAAGGAGAAAGGAACTATGGTAAAAGGGGGAAATATGAGATTTTGATGGACATATAAGAGTTTGTTATTTTGATATTTCAACTCTATTTTTTTTTTGTTTATCAAATTAGATATCCCTCGAGTCAAAAAAATGTATATAGATTTATCCTCTATTTTCAATTTATGACAATAATGCTATGTGTTTTTTGCTTTCAAAATTGTTGTTTCCTTATATTTTTTGTTCAATCGCGTATTTATTTTATTGATATATCTTTAAATATGAAATAATGAAATAAATGTCTATAGTGAAAACTCGATTATTAAATAGAGTAAAATTATTGATATATCTTTAAATATGAATAATGAAGTAAATGTTTATAGTAAAAACTCAATTATTATATAGAGTGAAATTGCAAAGTTAAATAAGTTTCTAACACAGAAACTTAACTCTTAAAGCAATTTAAGAATACTAAAACGACAATACGAACCAAAACATTTTATACCTTTCAATGTTAGAATATAATTAAATTTTAGTCTTTTATTTTATTATTATATTTACATAGCTACAGAAATGTCAACAAATAAAAAAAGTTTGTCATTGAAAGGGAAAAATTGGTTAAATCTTATCTGAAAAATAGTTTCAGATAATTTTTAACATAGTTTTATTTTTTAGATAATTTTTAACATAGTTTGAAATAATGTTAAATAATATGATGTGCATTGGGTATTTCCTGGATAAATGTTTCTACAGAGTTAAATAAAAATAGCAAACCAACTTATTTTGAAGAAAGTGTTTTAATATTTTTTCGTTCAAATTGTTTTCTCCAACTTGGCAACACACACCTTTTTTTAGGCATAATACATAAATGTGCTCTTTAACTTGACTTTAAATTATATTTATGTCCTTCAACTTTTTAAATGTATACCAATAGACACTTAAACTTGTATAAAGTTGAATAAATAAACACACGTGTTCTACATGTCAATTTTTTATCCTACGTGATGTTCTACGTATATTGTGCCATGTAGAACTCATGTGTTAATTTATTTAAAAGTTGGATAGTTAAAGTGCAATATGAAAGTTGAAGGTCACAAAATTAAAATTTGAATCCAAATTTAATGTCCAATATATCTATTATGCCTTTTTTATTATGGACGCTTACATATCAATTCAAACCAAAACTCAACTTGATAAAAGAATTGCAAAACTTGGGATGAGAATATCAATCGATTTGTTTTAAAATCCTTCTAAGGCTCCGGAATGGTCATTTTAGGCTAGTAGCATATGGTCGATTCTACGATGGTTCCAAATCCTCAAATCATTGCAATTCATAACAGGGTTCAAGTGGATCAAACTAAATAAATTGTATAACAAGAAGCTCAAATGGACCAAATTTGTTACTGATAAATTGTATTCAACAAAAGTACAATTAGAGCTTTACATGTCATTCCACCAGTCAAAGCTCTCAACATCATTGAGTCACCAAGTAAAGCAGTGCCAGATGATATAGATGAAATTGTTTTTTCTCCTTTTTAGATTTAGAAAAGTAAATTCCTTATAGCTTTAGAGAATCCAGTTCCAGCGGAAGACTAAGTAAGGTGCGGTATAAAGTCCAATCAATCTCCTCCAACAGACAATAGAGGGCTCTGACCTGACCACAGTCAATGAGACTATTGTTCTGGTTCTTATAGAGTCTAACCCTGAAAAGAGAAGACGCGTCATTTTTAAGCCTGGTCCAGGTGTGGGAGCTATACTTGATATACAAGTCGACTTGTGAACTATGGAGTACTCCAAATGTTTTACCAAACAGAAGAAGAACAATGGGCAAACACCAATCCTGAAAAGTGGCAAAATCTACAAAACATTGAAAGGTATAAAATGTTTGGTAAGTCAGAATACATTAGCATAAATATTGGAGCTCACAGAGTCATTTGCTGACTCTTGCATATAGGTAATTTCCTCCTTATCATTAACAAAGTAGAAATAAATATGAACTATATACTATGAAAACAAAAATAAGTCCAACAAAAAAAAAAGAGATGAACTTTGTAATGAATGGACACAGAAAACTGATCTGTTGCTCAGAAAGACGAAACATGTTGCCTCAGCTGTGTCGAAAAAAAGAAACGAGATGATGTGGGAACAAAGGTTCTTGAATTATGTTGGCAAGTCAGAATATCAATAAGCCTCAGAAGTTTTAGCTCATTGGGAAAAAAACCCTGGCACATCTAATAGACTCATCATTCTTGCCATAAATTGAATTAGCAAAGTGTATTAGCAGATCACCTACACACACAAAATACAACAGGAAGAAAGAAAGAGTGGAAACAAATACATTATGGATACACAATATCAAAAGAGAAAGGTCAGAATATCAATAAGCGGTTAGTGTAAACATTCAACAGGGAGTTCTCCCTTCACACAACAGATATTCATCATTCCCATATCTACCTAAAATTAATTATAAATGTCAAAAGAAACCAAATTATATATTTGATAACAATTTACATAAAAAACCTCTGTTAGTAATGTTAATAATGAGCTTATATAGTCATAGTTAGGTCCAACAAAATTAAGGGATCAATGAACACCATGTAAATCAAAAATTAAAAGAGTGAATCACAAATGCAAGTCAGAATATCAATAAGCCTCGATGATTGAGCTCATAGAGGAATTCACCACTCGCACATCTAATTGTTTTTCATCATGCTTGCCATAGCAAAGGGTAAATAAAGCATACATTCCACCTCAACTAGAATCAGTCAAAGTGACTTTGGTTCTATAATTCCATGAGAAAAAAGTAGAATCAGCAAGGGATGTGACACCACAAAAAGTATGGGCTATATCCTGATGTGTAACTTCAGTTAAGGTCTAAATCAGAAAAATATTTCAACTTAACAATTTGCTACAACTTCAAGTGAAAAATTAGTACAAATGCAATAATGAAGCAAATTCGTAGAACACAAATTTAAAAAGTTCCATTTATTTCTATTATAAGTACTTTTAAGAAGGCAAGTCAGAATATCAATAAGCCTCGATGATTGAGCTCATAGAGGAATACACCACTCACACATCTAATAGTTTATCATCATTCTTGCCATAGCAAAGTTATGTTATGAATATAAATAGAAATATACTGCAAACCACATCTAAATTAGGGAGATTCAAAGCATCTATTTGTTGGAACAAAAAGATAGCAACTTTCATTTTCAACTGTGACAAATTATTCAAACACATAAATGCATAATAAGGACTACAAGTTTCGAAAGCTGAAATTTTGTCTTAGAACAAATAGAAAGTACTACATTAAGGCAAGTCAGAATATCAATAAGCCTCGATGGTTGAGCTCACAGAGGAATTCACCACTCGCACATCTAATTGTTTTTCATCATTCTTGACATTACACAACAATTTTAATAATAGAACTAGAAAGATAATGCACATACCACAACAAAAAAAGCTCTACAGAAACCAATAAGCTTTACAATCTCATATGATTAAGATAGAAACAAGGAGCATAACCCAAAAACTCCAAAAATTGGCACAATGATCATATAAGGTGGCACCTCCTCTAATTTCAAAACAATTTAAATTCTTATCCGAGTCCTAAAAACAAAAATTCAAAGGACTTCTTTTTTTCCTAAATCAAAAAGAAAGTAGTTCTTGAAGAAAGTAGTTCTTGAAGGCAAGTCAGAATATCAAATATGCCTCGATGTTTAAGCTCATAGAGGAATTCACCCCTCGCACATCTAATTGTTTCCAATCATTCTTGCCATACAAAAACAAATATACTTCAAAAAAAACTGTTTGCAATATAATCTACAGACTGCATCAAAAAGAGACATTCCAAGTATATGTGTTTCCATAACAGAAAAGATACAACACTTCAAAATTCCAAAACAACTCAACTAGAACATTCCAATTTAACCACAGCGACAAACATATGCAACCAAACAAATGGTAAAAACTAAATTAACACAACAAACTTCAAAAGAATTCCTATATCTAAAATCGAAAGTACTTCATAAAGGCAAGTCAGAATATCAATAAGCCTCGATGATTGAGCTCATAGAGGAATTCAACTCTCACACATCTAATTTTGTTTTCATCACTCTTGCCTTAAGAAGAAGCAAATATAATAAACAAAAATCACAATATAATGTACACCCCACATCAACTAGAGCCATTCAAAACATCTTTGGTTCTATAACCCCAATTGGGAAAAACAAAACCAAAAAAAAGGGATATGACTCCTGAAATCAGGCGAGGCAAAAGGAGACTCACTAAAGGAAAACCCTAAAGAGAAACTCCAGCATATAACACACCCTTCATATATACAATTGTACATACAAAAGAGTGTGTATATATACAATTAATATAGCGCAGCTATGACTCAAAACGCTTCCATGGAGCATAATGGAAGGCGATCTTAAGGGCCGCGCAAAGTTAAACAAATTAATCTATACACAACACACTTTGCTATATAGCTCCAACCTTTCAAAAATGTTGCGGCATAATCCAAAAAACACATCTTTTAGAGAAATCAATACATACCCAATAGCATTTTGATCAATCCACGCATCATACACACTTCACATACAAAAAAAATCAAATTTTTAGAGAAACCAATACACACCCAACTGCATTTTGGACAATCAAAGCAACATAAAAGCAAAACACCCAGAATTCATGTAAAAATTTCGGTTCATAACATAGTTTTGAGTTTACCAGTCACGATAATCAACTGCAACAGAAAAATACAGCTGACTAAGTTGAGAATGGCAAATAATTATAGGGTATTATAACTTCCACTGTTAGCAAACTAATTGCATAAGAGGTTTCAGTTATTAACCCATTAAAACATGAAATCAAAAAGAGAAAAAACACCATAACACGAAGAATTCAATACGATAAGCGATAGAGAAGAAACTCACAATGATTCAGCTACATTGGGGGTTGATCCCCAAATTATTGAAGTGAACAATGGAGATTTATAGACTCAACAATTAGGGTTTTAGCATAGGATTAATGGGCTAAAGAGTAAATGGACCTGAATATTGCTGGTTGGGCCGAAGAGATCTGTATAGGCCCAAATTGAAGATTCATTTCTTGCAAAAAAAAAATCTTTTAATAAAGAGAAAACATTCAAATGTGTCATCGAACTTTGAGAAAAAGATTCATGTACATCAATCGTTAAAAATTTAGTTATTTATGTCATTTTCCTTTTTATAAAAGATTCATCCATGTCATTATTTTTTACCTAAAAACAGTTTTAATTTTGCAAAATCATCTTTTACACATGGTATGGATGACATTAATTAAATCACTTTTTAAAAAGGAAAAAAAATTCAAGCATGTCATCAAACTTTTTTTAAAAAAAAGATTCATCTATGTCATTTTTAAAAAAAAAAATTAATTCATATATGTCATTTAAGTTAACAAATAATGATATGAATGATGAGTCAAACTTTTAATACGATGACATATTTGAGTCTTTCCTCCTCAATAAATAATGCATGCAAGAGTTGTTTTTACTAGTCTTAGGGCCCGTTTGGATGGGCTTAATAAAAGCAGCTTTAAAAAAGTACTTTTGAAAGTGTTGAAACTTATTTTTAAAATAAGCAGTTATGCGTTTGGATAAAAGTGCTGACGTTGCTATGTCAAACGTGAAAAGGGAAAAATAGAAGAAAGAGATGTTAGGGTTATGTGGGTAATTTGGAGATTGTATAAAAATATTAAGGGAAAAAAGATAAAAATGTGGTCAACTTAAAACAGCTTATAAGCTAAAAAAAAAACACCCCTACCCCATCTTTTAACTTTTGGCTTAAAATAAGTTTTTTTTAACTTAAAATAAGTTATTTTGAGTATTGCCAAACAGCTAAATAAGTCAATAACCAGCTTTTAAGTCAGTTTGACCAATTTTTAAGCTGAGCCAGGCTCTTAATATAAGACTTTCTAATTTTCCAATTTGTTATTGAAAGGTATTAACAATATTTCAAACATAGCTTGTTTCAAAATACTATTTGGGGGTTAACTTTATTCCATGTTTACTTTGAAATAATAGTTAAGCTTTGAATGATTTCATTCAAATAATTATACTAAAATTGTATAATTTCAAAATTAAATCTAAAAATTTCAAAATTTCAGTTTCATCTTTATAAATTTCGACTATACTTGGAACAACGTCCTGAAAACAGTTGTTTATGCAATTCGTTTTATTAAAGTATATTTCCATAATGAAATGAAGCTTTATAACTAACAGAATTGTGAAGTTAAAAAGAGTATAAATTTATCCAACAATTAGCCTGCATAAACCAAATTTAAGAGAACTTAACTATCTCGAAAAGCTGGCAAAACTCAAAATGAAGGTGGTTTCGAAACCAAAAGTGCTCAACTACAAAGTGTTCAGAAATCAAATGTAAATAGATATCGAAAGCTGCATTTTTCGACAACAATATTTTCGTCCAACTTGCAACATGCTGCAGAAAAGAAAGAGTCTTCACAGCCTCCTTCCCCTTCTACCACCCTTTCTGCGAGTACTATCGGTGGGAATTGGAGTAACATCCTCTGCAAAATATATAGGAAGAATTACTTAAAAGTGATGACATAACAATGATACAACAGATTATATGGAGCATATTACGAGAACTTTGCCATGATACGATACTGATGCAAGAGAGAAAGCTTATGTGTACCTATACGTCCAATTTTCATGCCAGAACGAGCCAAAGCTCTGAGAGCGGACTGGGCACCAGGACCAGGAGTCTTGGTCTTGTTGCCTCCTGTAGCTCGGAGCTTAATGTGAAGAGCATTAATTCCAAGTTCCTGTAAATCAAAAGTTAATAAATTATTTAAAAAGATTAACAAGTGATGACGAGACCTAGTGACATCGGACTAAATGGATAAAGATGGAAGTATCTGAGCTTGAGTCTTAAATAAACAGAGTGTAGCTATATTTAGACTCTGAATAAATGGCATAGCATGGAACCCATTAAAAATACTTCTGACAACCATTCAAAAACCTTGACACTTAAATAGAATCTGAAGCACACATATTTTCCATAGTTCAAACACCACCAGCGATTATGTAACTGTTAGTGGTAGAAGTGTCTGAAAATTGAAGGTGCACACATCACTTCAGAATGAAATCTTCTATAACAAAGCCTAAATAGATCCAAAACGGTGACATAAAATCTACGGGTCTCTACAAATATGTTCGATGGAATAGCATTTATTCCTATCAATTATACACAGATTTGTTATTGTTAAGCAAAAGTAAGATGCATCAGGCATATGGAACCCAAAAACAATCTTATAGACCATCTACATCCTAGCAAGAAACATAGATAGGAGTAAAGGCCATCATGTACATTATAAGATCTTTGAATGTCTAGTCGGCAGAAATTATTAGCTTTAGCACACATTCAGAAAACTCTTCGACTAGAAGGGAGGCATCAGAAGATCCAAAAGGTCTTAAATTTCGTAACTGCTAAATTTTGTCTTCAAATAAACGCTCCACACTTAAAGAAGAACTATCTAATTTGGCATCTACATTACTGGTCAATGAAGGAAGGGAACATCAATCCCTGCACCAATATGGAATGCAACATCCAGGGGAAATTAGTACAGTGACACTTTTTCCACAGATAAAATCTAATATTTGATCTCTGTAAATCAGCCAGTACCATCTAGGCAAAAAGTCCTCATCTTCTTCGTTCATACATAAATGGTTTAGATTGATATAGACCTGAACTAGACCAACTTTATATCTGATGAGCTTAACTAACAATTAAGTAGAATTAAGGAAATTGACTTTATCAGAACCAAACAAGACACTACCTTGCATCGCTGTGACACATCCTGAGCTGCAAGCATAGCAGCATACGGAGAAGACTCATCTCTGTCAGCCTTCACCTTCATTCCACCTGCAACCATGATGTATAACAAATTGAGATGAAAGCCTTCTCCATACCAATACTACATCAACAACTAAGACTAAACTCGACACTAGATGGAATTCTTACCTCTATACCCATTTTCCTCCTCCTACAACCATTATATTCTAATACCAATAATTTGATGCCTCGAACATATTAAGGATTCCCTAAAACCACAGATACTCTACATTTTCTACCACTTACATTCATCTATATTGAAAAAGTAAATATATGTCTAGCCAATAGGGATAATAACAACAGAATTAGCATCCTGGAAGAAAGGCATCTACATTTATACATAAACCAATGTTCGCATCGACAGCAACAACTATACTGCTACCAGCTAATCAGTAACTACAAGGATACACTCAAAAGTATAAAACAACTGTTACTACAAGGCATACCAGTAATGCGAACCATAGTTTCTCTTCCAGACAAATCAGTAACGTGCTGCATTCATCACATATACTAAGATTCAGTAAAACGCACAAATAACAAAGCCAAATCTACATTTCTACATCAAATTTTCAAAAACCATAACTCACTCACAATGAATGTATCATTGAACGATGCAAAAATGTGTGCAACACCGAACACCAATTCACCTTCCCTCGTTGCTGGTCCAAGTGTAACAGTCTCTTCCTTAGGCTCCCTGGTCTTTCTCCTCGACTACAAACAAACAATTTCATCCAACATACATTTTTTCAGTTCAAACTAATCAAATCAAACTAAATATAATCGACATAAACAACAAATCTTCAGTAATGAAATGGAAATTTCAGCACGAGAAATAGTACCATGGCTTCAGCTGAGCTTGATGGTGAGAAAATTCAGAGATACTCAGCAGCTTGAAGAAACCCTAATTTGCAGTGGAAGCTTACAACAATGGCTGCCGCTGTTTATATATTAGGGTTTGGGGATGAGCTTTTTTCTGATAATATCGATAATTACCCCTATTGTTTTGATTTGACTATAAGTGGCCCCTCTAGTTTGGGTGAAAGTTTATTCCTACCCCTCTTATTGTTTTATTGGTAAGATTTATCCCCCGTTATACGAATCAATTATTTTTAATCTCGTCGGTAATAAACTCAACAAATATATCCCTTGATGTTTCCTCCAATCGGGTACTAGTGTCAAATTTCAAATGGATCACCGATACCTAAGTTTTGGTCATCTTTCTTCTGTAACTCAAGGTAGAATTTTTCCGGGTACTAGTATTAAATTTCAAATGGATCATTGAAACCTAAGTTTTGATCATCTTTCTTCGGTAACTCAAGGTAGAATTTTTCCATACACGAAGTTTGTTTCAAATTAATAAGTACATGATACATGTTTTTGTGTATATACGTAATTATTATGAATTAGTTGATTGATAAACATTCTCGTTTTTCGATCATAAAAAAATTGTACTATAATTGATTTATTAACATTTTTGTTTTTCAATCATAAAAATTGTGTATGGATTGATCTCATTGATAAATAAACAAATAAGGCATGGGAATAAGATTTAATGTGAATAATTTGTATAGGTTTTGTTATTATGTCAAAAAGAAACTAAACTTGCTAAATATACTTTCTCTACTATAATTTATGTGACGTAATTTGAATTAACATAAAATTTAAGAAATAAATTAGGCTTTTGATTTAAAATATATCATAGAGTACAATTTTTGTATTATAATTTTGTTAACGTATAGAAGAAAAACAAGACTAGAAATTAAGTTTTAAAAATCGGAAAAAATTAATGACAGCTGTGGGATTTGAACCCACGCCCTTTCGGACCAGAGCCTAAATCTGGCGCCTTAGACCACTCGGCCAAACTGTCAGATATGTATCAATTTATGTAATTTATTAATTATAATTATAATTATAATTATAATTATAATTATCCAACATTTACATAAACATGAATTGATATTGAACAAAGAAGTAAGAATTCATATACCACATATATAAAATGGTATGAAGTATATAGGTCGAAAATTCTTTCTCATACATTTATATCAAATCTTGAACATATACGCTTAACGAAATTTCTAACTCCTTCACTGTTAAATAGATGAGGAGTTATCATCTTCATAACCAAAGGATATTCTATATATAATAACTATGCTTATAACAAAACCAAAATGACCAATTATTTTTTGTATGAATATAAGTTACAAAATGAGAATTTGTTCTTAATCAAATGGATCTATACGAAGGTCATGTTCACTTGCCATCACCATCCCAGTACACAGACATGTAGGGCACATTACCTAGACAAAAAATATCATAATATGAAACAAAAAACATTAGCATATATACGTATACGATAAAGGGAAAATTATCGTAACATGTGATGAGAGATGCATGCGCGTATTTGTGACAGGATATGTCACGAAATTGTGACATGCATCCTCTTAGAGGAACTCATTTCGTAGGTAGCAACTAGCAAGGATAGGAAGAAGGGGTTCAACGAACCTTGTTGTTGTTGAGGATGTTAGTCTAACTACAAGGAAAGGCCTCATTTTGGCCATGTAATGTGGACGAATATGACTATTTTATTCTTCGGTCACACATTTTTGAGATGCTCGACTATGGGATCGGATTGTAACAGACACAGATATTTGTTTTTTTCTTGTAAAGTTACTACTTATTGAACTGATATAATATTACTGTTGAGTGCATGAAGTAGGGAGATGATCATGTTTCATACCTTTCCAGTCCCGGAGCAATTTGCACATCTTTTAAGAGTTGGTGCACGCAACGATTGATAAGAACCATTCACTGAAATTGGTTCAGTATAAAGGCATTTACCGCTTGCTGAACAGCGTGCACATGCCAAGTACCCTACACCAAATCAAATGACCATGAAATGAGATTATGGTCACGTTTGACGATTAATCTAGTACCATGAACTCAAATAATCAAAAAAGATACCGACTATTGGTCGAGAGTTTAATAGTGTAGACATTGTGCAATGATATGTAATAAGTTTCACATGAACATACCACTTCCATAACAATATTTGCACTTTTTCTTCTCCTGTTGGACTACATTGTTAGCTTCTATTAGCATGAGGGCTGAGATGACTCCCACTGCCCCGCCTGAAAAGGACGCCACTATGGGGTCGACCTGGCTGAGAAGAAGAGAAAAAGAAGTCGGTACCCAAATTCACAACGACGTAAGTGGTCTTTTGTTTCTATTTTGTGATGCTCCTTTTTTGGGAAGGTAAAGAACAATGCAGTGAACAAATGTGCATAATTTAACGATGTTTGTAAGGAACAGTTCACCGACCTTTTCTACACATGAAAATGTAGTTCAGGACTTCAGGTTACAGTTTACATACCTCAATTGCATAGGCAAATGCATGTTACGTATGAAATCTTCGTATGAGGTGCCTCCTAGACCTAATTTCAGCTCAAGCTGCAATATCAAAGAGTTACAGTAGTCGAAAGACTTCATCATTCAAGAATAGGGAAATAAATAACTCCATAGTACCGTTATGCATAATGCACAACCAGAATAAGGATAAGGAAATAATTGAGTTCATGAGCTTACTACTGGGGCAAGTAATCCACCGAAGACCATAATCCCAGCTATAAATGAAAAGCTCGTAAGATAAAGCTGCTTCAGTGTCTTTGGAGTCTGATACAAACAAAAAATGCACCAAGTAAAGAATAAGTGTCACAAAATGCTGATCGACAAACAAAACAGAATACGTCAGTTTCATATGATATAGGTCAGTTAGACAAGCTTCCAGACATCTCAACTCAAAAGTGTTACAGCAGTGACGAAGCTTGCGAAGCTTTACATGTATTGTATATTAACTTGAGGTCGTTGTAGGAACTCATAAATTTGAATCTCCGATCCGCTATGTTTGTCAAGTTGCATACTTTGACAAACCAAAACATGAAAAAATGACTTCCCCGAAACAGAGATTTTTGTTTTTAACTGGATGTATAGAACCTCCTAAGACCAATTGAATCCCTAGTATAGTTCAGCTGTTTACAAGAGTACTCGGCAAATTACCATGTTAGGAAGAAACGGTATTGTTGATGGGATATCTGGCATCTCATTTTCATCTTCACCGGTCTCACCTCTAGTGTTAGAGTTCTTTAACCTTTGTTGTATTCTTAGCCGACGTACCTGAAAAATTAATCCGGATTTTAAGAAGCTATTTGAGAGAACAATCCTAAGGAAATAATATGTTGTTCCTTCAAGTTCCCTTAGAGGATGTTAAGAACTTGAGAAAACTCACCTCTTCCATAAGGAGGAAGATTTTGTTGCGCCTGCTCCTAATGTTATCCTGGATTTCTTGAAACTGCATCTGACCAAAATCTTGAACGGTCTCGGGTCCTTCAATGATGCAGAAATTACTGTAACAAACATGGACCAACATTAGTTAACTTCAAAAGAACACAAGCTTATAGATTATGAGTCCAAAAACAGCAAGCAATATACAATCAATCAAAGCTTATATGAGTCCAACACGAGCATATGTTGTCTTGGATTTCTTCAAACTGCATCAGACCAAAATCTCGTATGGTCACTGGTCCGCAAGTGATGTACAAATCATCATACAAACATGGACCAACATTAGTTAACTTACAAAATACAAGTTTATAGATTAGGAGTCCAAAAATAGCAATCAATATAAACTCAACAAGCCACTCCTCAATATTAAGGAAGTTGGTCTTAGCTATATGAATCTTGTGTATCCATTCTGCTCTACGCGTTTCCCAACATCCAAATGAGTTCAGTTATGCAGACAATTTATACTAGTTAGAAAATATTCTTGTGCTGACCTTCAACTTACAACAAGTCAACAACCCTACTCAATGACCTTGACTTGAGACAGGCTATACTCTACAAAGTTCCCACTTCCCATACAACAGAGTCATCAGTCCAAAAACATCATTCTAAAGAACTTCATTGTAGCAAAATACTTCATAATGATCTCCTCCGCCTCAGGAACCTTAACTATCGCAACTTGAGTAAAACAATGCCATTCAGTAAAAGTAAAAGTTCCTGCACCAAATCTCCAATAAGAACCAAAAAGGATGTTAACATATATACAGTTCCCGTTATCCCGTATCATTATTTCAGCCATATACATGATCATGTTACTGTCAAAGGAGGATTAATCTGCCTCAAGCCCAAATGAGTCGAGAAATTCGAGAACTCATCATAGTTAGTAACTACTTTTTTGCTGGCCTTCAACCTATAGCACTCCCTATTTACACAAACTAAAGACAGCTATGCTACCAAGTTCACATACAGCCAGAGTAATGAATCCCGAAAACATCATTCTAGAAAAGCTATATGTAGCAAACTACTTCATAATGATCTTTATCAAATCACTTACTTAACCTTCAGAACTTCAAGCAAAACCATGAAAAAAGAAAAATAATTCCTTGAAACCAAATAGTAAAGTTACAAACTTTTTAAATATGGATACAGTTAGAAAATCAATATACATGGACATATTAAACTTTTAAAGGAGTATTTTGCCATGACTTGTCACTCCTGTTATTTCTTTTTCAACCTGCTTTGAAATTTTTTTAGCCGAGGATCTATCGGAAACAACCTCTCTACCTCCCAAGGTAGGGGTAAAGAGTGCGTACACTCTACCCTCCTAGACTTCACTTGTGGGTTTACACCGGTATTTTATTATTGCTGTTGTTGTTTTAAAGCCTCCCAGCAAGAGGCTAAAGAATTCACCTTTCCCAAACTCAACAAACAAAAAACTTACCCAATATCTCAAACCAAACATAATTGTCAAGAGCAAATCAACACTAAAATACCAAATTAACAAGAAATTTGATAACCTAACCTTGAATTATTATCTCCAAAAGTAAGTTAACTAGATGGTAAAGTCACAGACTTTATCAACATATATACAGTTTTAATATCAATATTTCATCCATATACATGGTAATATCAAACTGTCAAATGAGGATTATTCTACCTTAAACTCCAACAGATAAAATTTCCAATTTCTAAATCTTGCCACACCAAGAATTTACCTTTACCAAACCCAACAACAACATACCAGTGATCCCACAATGTAGTGTCTCGGAAGCTTAGAGTGTACGCAGATCTTGCCCCTACCTGTTGTTCTAAACTTACAAACTTTATCAACATATATACAGTTCTAACATCAATATTTCATCCATATACGTGATAATATTAAATTGTCAAATGAGGATTATTCAACCTTAAAATCCAATAGAGAAAACATTCCAATTTCTAAAGCTTGTGACACCAAAGATTTCACCTTTACCAAACTCAACAACAACATACGCAATGTAATACCACAAAGTGATGGTCTAGGGAGAGTGTACGCACACCTTACCCCTCCTTAAACGAAGAGAGGTTGTTCTAAACTTACAAACTTTATCAACATATATACAGTTCTAACATCAATCATATACATAGTAATACTAAACTCTCAAATAAGGATTAATCTACCTTAAAACTCCAAAAAAGACAAAATTTCCAATTCCTAAATCTTGAAAAACCAAAGAATTCACCTTTATCAAACTAAAAACTACCCAAACATAATCATTAAGAGCAAATCAGCACCAAAAATACCAAAATCAAAAAAACTTGAGAACCAACAAGAAAATTTCGAAAAACCCAACCTTGTATTACTATCACCAGAAGACTCAAACCCATCCTTAGATGAAGAAGAACAAACAAACTGAGTTCTTGCTGTGTATTTCAATAAAGATTGGTTTTTTAGAGTTGAACTCAAAGAAGAGCTAAACAAAACATGGGTCTTTGAGGAATCAAGCTTAGAAGTATGTATTAATGGATGAAAACAAAAAAAGATAGAACCCATCTTCACCCTTTTGAGAAACAAAAATTAAAGAATAACAGCAAAAAAGAAAAGATTAGAAGATGGGGTTTTTTTTTGGAGGATTGTATTGAGAATCAAAGTTCTTTATAAGAGGATGATGATAAACTTGCTTTATGTAAAGATTGGGCACATAAACTCATTTTTAGTATGATACATGACATAAATTTTACCAACATTGAGTTGTGGTCGAACAATTGTAGCGGTAAGCATTTGGTAATTTGGTTCGGTTTTAGTTTTTTTTTTTGTTTAGTTTTTTTGGTTTTTGATTCTCGTACAATGTGTATCAAATAACGAACTGAAATAATTCAATTCGGTTCAGTTTTTATTATTTCGGTTCAATTTTGTTATTTTGGTTATTTTAATGGGCCTGCTTAATTTTTCAGTTTAATGGGCTAAAAATAGTTACATCAAGAAGTGTCTTTTACTTTTTAAAATTTTTATGAGAATATAAAAATTATAGTTGTGTATTTAAGTTATTTTTCCTTTAAATTATAATATTTATTATTTAATATTAATAATTAATATAATATAAATATATATTATAATATAATATATTTCGGTAAACCGAAATACCGAATAACACAAAATTACATACCGAAAACCGAATAGTAATACCGAAAAATATAAAAACGTATACCGAATATCGAATCGAAAATCAAAAAATCAAAATCGAAATATTAAAAAAATTCAATTCGTTTCTGTGTTTCGGTTCTCCGGTGTTTATGCCCAGCCCTAAACAATTGAGTTTTTTCATTCTTGATAAAGATCAAACAAAAATTATTTAAAGTACCCTTTATCAGGTAGTATTTTATTTTTAATATATGAAATTTTTCGATATGAATTTAAACGTGAATGTCAAAATCTAATGAAAAATCAAAAAAGAATGAAGAAGTGAAGTTTCATATAGTTGAATTTAACTTAGAGATTGGGTTGTTATTATTGTATTATATTTAGATTAACTATCTTCTTTTTTTTTGGTTTTGATTTATTTAAAATTGTTAGAATTGACATAAAAGTTAAAAAAAAAAAAGTTTTAAAATTTATCGTCTAAAATAAATATTTGTTCATTTCATCAAGGATAGAAATGTCAAATACTAAGAAGCTGATAGAATTGTTTGGAAGAGGTCGAATTTAACTTCTACGAATTATCATAACTCATATAAAACATTACTTATAACATAAAAAGATCCTATAAAAAATATTTATAGTTAATTATCTATGAAAAGTGTAATTAATAAATATAATATTTATAGTTAATTATCTATGACAAGTGTAATTAATAATATTTATAACATTGATTTTGCATTTTTGGCGATTGTAAAAGTTTGGCACATTCTATTTTTATACCGCAAACTTTTATTAGAAATTTGAAGTGAAATTTGACACGATATTTTCTTTATTAAAAGAATATGTTTGGTACGCCGAAAAAATATTATGTTTGAAAAATGATTTACAAGAAGATGAGTGAGTGTTTTACTTATATTTTTGTTTCGATATGAAAGTAAAAAATATATTATTCTTAAAAATTAATATAATTTAAATAAATATTATTAAACAAGAAAAGGAAAAGGTACATATATAATGATCCTTCAGTCCCTCTATACAGAAGTCTTAGATTTGAGTTCTTCATGTGAATTTTTTTTAAAGAGACCGTAGCGAATTTTTTATGTATTAAAAATGTCTAATGTGTCTATACGGGAAACTAAATCTTTCACAACGTATATCCATATTAGTGAATGTCCGAAAAACTAAATCTTTCACCACGTATATCCACATTAGTGAATGTCCGAGAAATCAAATCTTTCACAACGTATATCCACATTAGTGAATGTCCGAGAAACTAAATCTTTCACCACGTATATCCACATTAGTGAATGTCCGAGAAACTAAATCTTTCACCACGTATATTCACATTAGTGAATGTCCGAGAAACTAAATCTTTCACAACGTATATCCACATTAGTAAATGTCCAATGTGTGTGCCGGACACCAGACGGGATACCAAGTCTTTTAACTTCAAGTTAACTACATGCATTGTCTATGTATGACACACAAGATTCTTCACTTGTAATGAAGTTTTCATTGAGTTTTAAAGAAGTGAAATGTTCTTTATACATCAAAAAGAGTGTTGAAAGAAAGAAGTTTTGTGAATATACAAAAAAATTGTTCCAACTTTCAAACACTAGCTATCTCAACAGACTTCTGAAGGGCACCTAAGAGGCTTCTCATGATTCTTGGCTCACCGGGAGGCGCCTTATCTCTCGAGGGTCCATTTCGTATGGCTCGAAATATTGGAGGTGAAGTCTCAGTTGCAGGGAAAACCATACAGTCTATATATGCAAGAACTTCAGTTTGAGCATCATCAACTGAAATGAAACAAACTCTGGCTCCGCGAGGAATTTTATCAACCTGTATACAAAAGCAAGTCTCATCTTGATGAACATTGTGTATACAACACGAACAATTTCGAGTGTTTAGTCTGTGAACGTATGCATTTTCCATAAGAATGACTAGTAGTTTCGTCTGCAGAAGTCGAAAGACAGGAAAAAGAAAACAGAATCTGCCTATTTTTTGTTATAAAGGACAATTGATGTTTACTTCTTTATATTTTGAATCTCGATTGATTGGTTATAATGTTCACGAGGTTGTATATAGTCCGATGTTCAATGATATGACTCTCCTACTGACTGCATTGCTTGAATGTAAACAATATATCGAGCTTAAAAATGAGGACGAGTTACCTTTAAAGGCACGGGTAGTGGCAACATAGCTCCTTGACAAAGGCTGTTAGCCCACTGCAAGTCACAAAACAAAGCATCGTTAACATTAACATACTAAGTGTGTAAGCATTAAACGACAACAACTATGCCTCAATCCCAAATAAGTTGGAGTCGGTTATATATATATATATATATGAATACTCACTAATCCAGTTTATATACAAAGATATTAGTAGAAACGACGTCTTTCCTTTCTATGTTAACACTTGAACAGATAATTCGCATGTTAAATGATGCACACAGAGTCCAAACATGAACAAAGGTCATCTGCAAGTGCACAAAGTCCACGAACACGAATGTGGAACTTTGTTATGACTTCTTTTCAATTCTCAATCGTTCTGTTCTTGGTCTCGAGGTGATGTATGCAGAAATGAGATTCTCTAAGAGAACAAATGTGTTAACAGTAAACTAGTCCTTTCATTATAAAACTTGCTGCTAAATGAATCGAAATGTGACTAATGTATCTCTTGTTTGGATATTATAGCTTCATACGCTATTGCCTCGAGTCCTTAAGTGGTTATTGAATACTCTTTATAAATCACTATGACTAATTAGCCATTCTCTTGAACCCCTAGGTCTTCGGGGTTAACCATATGATAATTCACATTCCGAGACCTCTGGTTAAAGGTGAAAGAACCTTTTACCATTCCCACACCTCTTGGTGGTTGTTGAAGTTTTTTAAAACAAACACATGAACACAACAAAAGTTCACTTTTCTTAATCTATGGTTTCAAAGGGAAGAACCACTAGGGATTCTAGAACTAGTCTAGCACACTCTTTTCTTACCACTTCTAATTAGATAGACTAAAAATACTTATTGCAATCAAATGAAATTTATACAAACAAAAGTGAAGACCAGGGGTGGCTCGACAGTGTTTGAAAAAAGATACGTGTCTTAGGTCTCCAAATTTAAGGCGTCTCATTTTTAATAATAATAGGTTATAAGATATTTTTTATTAACAAATATTGAATACTATTCGTAGAAAAAGTAAACATTTCATGAAAAATGAAGGGATTATTAGAAGAAATTTGACATATCTGTAGTATTATATATCTCATGAAATATAAATTTTAAAATAAGCATGGTTATATTATCATATAAAAACCAGAAGAAATTAATTATATAAAAGTTATTAACAATTTAAGTTTAAAGCCCCGTTTGATTTTTGTTTTAGGTAATTAATACGCTTAAATCGCCCCTGGTAAAGACATTTCAACATAAAGGCTGCCTGGTACACAAATCATCCCGTGTTAGTAGGGTCCAAAGAAGGGTCACACCCCCAAAAGGTATGATGTAGACAGTCTACCCTAAAACAAGCATTTAGCGTCTGCTTTTATAGCTCAAACCTATAACCTACGCAGAAACAACTTTACCGTTGCTCTAAAGCTCGTTTAACAATACCTGAAAAAGAAGAGTTTCAAATCTAGCAAGATCAATATCTTTTGGCAATTTCATTGTTCCCAAAGAAACCCCATCTTCATAATCTTGATCATTAGGTCCATCCCCTCTACTTGCTTTCACCACAACACTCAAATTATGGTAACTTGAAAACTCAGTGAGGTTAAACAACCTATTGTTAATGTTGGTGATGAACAAAGTTGAAGGAGGAATAGACCTAGCAGGAAAAATTTGCACTTGAGAATTATGTGTTATGTGAAAAAATTGTTTGGTTGTTAAGGAAGACATGGCTAATTGTCTTACCCTTTTTTTTTTGTTTTGTTTTAGTTTTGTTATTTTTTTTGCTGTTAGAAGTGGTTATTTTATGAACATGTTGATGAGATATTTAGATAGGATAAGGGATTTTTGCAAATTAGTGGTGGACAGTCTATAATAAAAAATAACAAAATATTACTACCAAAAATAATATACAAAAAAAGAGATACTTCTTAGTCCTCTAACACTAGATGTTCTATTACTATATGCCTTTTTTAAAGGAAAAATTACATGAATTAATACATTAATTATTGATTTTAGTGGTATTTTTTGTTTATTATTATTTATAGTAAATATTGTGATAAATCTGTAATATGCATTGAAAGTGAATTATGTATGCAATATATTTGAATTATAATTGTTTTTGAAATATCTTATGCTTGTTTGGTAAAAATTGTCACATTGTATTATAAGTGTATTAAAATGTGTGATAAATGCATTATCCATCATTAAAACTTAGTATTATATGTGAATAATAAATTGTTCTTTGTAATATGTATTAAACTTGTATTATAAATGAATTAAAAGTGATCAAGTGAAAAAAAAAATATTATTGGTATAAATGGTAAATATTTTTTTATTATGATATATTTATATAAGTTTCCCTTTTTTAAAATAGAAATATGACTGTGATCCGGCCCTTCCTTGGACTCTTGCATAGCGATAGCTAAGTTCACTAGATTGATATTTTTTTTGTGGAACGACAATCTAAGATAGTATAGGGTCATTAATCTATATAGTAAAAGATTCTGATCTGACCCTTCCTCGGACCTTATGCATAATGAAAGTTTAATGCATTAGATTATTTTTATTTTTTTTGTCTTTTATAAAACTCATAGTCTATAACAATCCGTTGTCATTAGCCAACACTGGAAACATCTTTGACGTTGGTTCAATCCTTCCTCGGATCCTACACATAGCAGGAGCTTAAATCTTTGAGGCGACAATACCGAGTGGACATCTTTGACCTTGGTTCAATCCTTCCTCAGATCCTACACATAGCAGGAGCTTAAATCTTTGAGGCGACAATACCGAGTGGATTTGGTTAGATGGAAACTCCCCGGTAGTTAGACATGAGTTTCAATGATCATCTACCTTATCTAATAAACTATGTGCCCGCATAGATCTAGCATTGGAGTTTAAGGAGTCCTTTGATTTAGTATATAAGAATAATACTAAATAGAATGTATTAGTTATTTTTTCATTATTAATATCTAAAAATACATGAGATGATAAATAAACACATGAAAAACGCATCAAATAAGATATTGCTAATACAAAGAGTTAATGCATTCATTATTTTTCCTAATACACTCTACCAGACGAACCCTAAAAGTGATCTTAAAGTTTTATATACAAGCAATATTGTTGCAAACAAGAGTTTAGCTAACAGTTTAGAAACATAGCTCACTCTGAATCCAAATATAAAAACATGGAAAATGGGATTTTTTAAAAGGACGAGGAAGATAAAATAAATTATGAATTAAACAAGTTTATTTTGCCTGTCAGATAAAAAGAAATTAATTTGAAGCTATTTTTTCAGTTTTTTTTCCTCTCTTTGCTGCTGTACAAGATCCACAAGTATCTAACTAAAAGTTCATACAACCACCAAGCTGCAGCAACACCCTTTTTTGCAAACTGAATGCAACAATTTCCATTCATGCTCTCAACGTCGAGAGCAGATCGTGCTGAAGTCCGTATTCATATTGTCGTAAAATTACTATGAAGAGTGAGCTTCAAGCTTGGGAAGAAGACTACGCCATGCATCTGCTATGCCATTAGATAGCCGCGCCTGTCCCTTAGCAAATTCATGGAAAGCAAGTCCCATATCTGATGTCTTCTGTTCTTGAAATCGGACAATCTCTTCGTTCATAAGCCTTACTATCGTATCAAATCTTCTCGATGTTTCTTCCCCTTCAGCCTTAAGCTGTATTCCAGAGAAACACAATGTAAGTACCTGTCTGGGCAGTTCCACGACTAGCCAACTGAAAAAGAAAAAAAAGTTGAACACACTGACCATTTCATACTCACGCTCAGCCTCAGCCAACTTCTCTGATCGTGTCAGCTTGTATTTATTTCTGCAATGAAAAGGCAAGAGACGAATTTTACTTCAGAACAGGGACTCTGAGATACTGCGCAAATGACTAAACAAGACTATTAAGAGGATTGCATATTTCCCTGTTTTAGATAAAGCAACAAACACATGTTTCGACTCTTTACTTTACAGATTAAAGTTGAAAAAGAAGTCGGTGTTTATAATGGTAAACTTTTCACCTAAGATATGCATATTACATATGCAAGAATGACGTCAACTATTTTTTTCAAGACAAGGAGGACGCTACATTAAATAAAATTGCAAAAAATGACTTCAAATCATTCTTCAGTGAATCAAATTCTTAAAAGTAATTTCTTCACTCTTCACTAAATCAAATACACACTTGGCACCATCTAATCTTGAACCTAATAGTTACAGTTCAACACATGATGCTAAAAGGCCTTCCATTGATGTCCCATCAATGTAAGTTTGTATAAAAAAACATATATGGTTTGTCATCATTGTGAGAAATACAGGAGAAATATATTATTGAATCGTGTATCTACATTATTACATTGAGACCCTATTTATATTTTATAGACACTGCATTAGAATACTTTTTCAACTAGGATTCCAATTCTAATTAAGATTGTATGTACTTATTTCTACTCTAACAATCATAATACTATGCAACAGTATATACCATTGGCAGAGTAAAAGTACCTATATGGCTATTCTCACAAAAGAAAGAGGAGATAAGCTGAGGTCGGGAGGAGGGGTGGAAAAAAGAGGGACCCATGTAAACCTACGCAAATCAAGGAGCCAACATGATGGCTAATAAACCCAATCATAACATTGAGCTCAATGTAGGTGAAATCAGCAATTAAGTTGTATTTATATACAACATGCAGGACAATGATAAACTAATTAAATACAGCAAATTCTCATACTGCAAAAATAGTTTTAGCCGTTTAAAATTCTTTTGTAACTTCTCCAGTAAAACAAGACCTAGACAGTATTTACATCAACATCAAACCACATCTCACACTAAACATGCCTGGATGATAAGAGTAGCAGATTAGACCATACTAACAGTAAAACAGAATGAAGCCTTGTTTATCAGATTTAAGATATCATAGTGCATATTTAACCCTCCCCATAAAAATAAAATATAAAAAAAAAACCTCCCCATACACCTAGAATGCAGTAGGGTCATAGACCAGGTCAGTGTATAAATATGACATAGTTGAAGGAAAAGCTTGCAACAGTTCAACAGAACAACCACCAAATGCAAATCAAGATCAGATTTAAGAAACCACCAAAAGAAACAAAACAGGGGGAAGAGCAGTACAGATGTTGAGACATACAAATCAATTTCCTTAAACTTAATTGTCTCAGCCAGTTCACACTGTTTCTTGAATGCAGTTGCTCTCTCTGCTATCGTAGCCTGTTCAAAGTTAGCACGGATATTAGTGTAGGAGAGCAACAGAACACTAGGTTACTCTTAGCAAAGAAAAAGCTGAAAGTACAAATACAGATGCAACAGTTATTTATCTTTGAGGATGCAGTATTTGTCAAATGTACTCAAGTCCTGAAGCAAGGCTCAGGGCAGCCTTGGAGCTTCACCTTGTTTAAGTTGAACCTTATTGCCTTAAAAGGCATGCCCGAGTCCTGAAGCTCAGCTCAAACCAGGGTTGGAAAATGATCTATTACTGTTACCCAAATGTTACATATGGATATACTAAATGATCAAGAACAGAAAATTATATATTTTGTATGGAAAATAATTGATCTTAGATCTTAAGAAAATACTTAAAATTGCACCATTGCATATTAATTAAAAATTGTGATGGCATCTGAATGTAGTTGATATAGATTTACTTCAAATAATGTACATGATAACAATTATTGCAGTTTCTCTACCCATATAATTACAAGTTATCTTTATATTATTTTTTCTTGCATGTGTATTCAACTTCATCATGTGCTTATAATTAACTTCATCATGTGCTTTCTTCACTAATACACCCACATTTTTGTCTTTTAGCCTTTGATGACGCTGAACTGAAAATTTCCATCCACTTGTTGGGTAAATAACACTGTTTCTTTTACTTTTTTTAATTGGTAATTAACCCCTTTTTCTTACAAGCAAAGTAGACTGCTCACCTTAATAGATTGCACTGCTCGAACATAATCCTTCAAAGGTTCTTCGAAGTTCATTAAAAGGTGGTGGGCCTGAGTGACAGAGCATTGCCTGTTATCATTACCAAATTTTGTACAAGAGAAAAGACCATGGGTTATTCTTTGTTGAGAATACCTCTTTCTGCAGCTTAATTGATATTATCTCAGACTTTGCCCCAAGTTCTGAAAATGCTTTTCCAAGGGCATCATCATCACAAGTACCAAGAAGCTTGACTGCCTTCCCAAATTCTGAGAGAGACTCGCCCAACTCTGAAATAACAAGAAAAACCATAAGTCAACTGCTTGGAATGACAAAATGACGAGTTTGTCATATACATAAGGATAGGAAAGGAAAGTAAAGCACACAATATGTTTAGAAACACAAACACATGATGAGATAACAAAAGTTATATGCCATCTTCGGATTGAACACTGTGAGGCGAAGAGAAGGAGATCAAGATATGTCAAATACGGAGACGGTGTTTGACCAAACAGTTCACCTTTGAAATTCCTCATTTTCAAATTGCATCTGGGGTATACTGTCCCAGTTTGCCACTTTACATTGAGTTGTATCTTCTTCTCTGCATCCTCATTATGTGACAGATCACAGAACTGAATAAAAATGTGCCTGTCTCCCCTGATATTCAATTTTCTTACAGCCAGTATGGCCATAAGCAAGGAAAAAACATTGAGCCATTCATATTGTTCCCTTTCTTCACGATAGGAAATAGAAGAGGCTTTTCATTAGTTCACGTTGAGTTTCTCCAGAACACATTCCACAAATGGCTTAATCGTTATTAACTAATTTAGGTCACACACACACACACACCTCTTCCCTGACAGAATTGCAGATGGAACTTAGCTTCACACAATAACACTTCTACATTAATCTTCTCCAATCCAGTATTTGAATTTACAAAAGTACACTTCCCATTGAAGAGAAAGAAGTTGATTGATAAACCAAAGTCGTGAGCCCCGCAGGGTCTCCAATTTTTTTTTGAGACAAGGGTAACTTTGTATTCACACCAAAAATTCATCATCCACAGGGTCTCCAATGTATTGGTTAACCTTGTTTTCTCTCAGAAAAGTTGATGATGGACTCCTTTCACTATTTCTCGGGCACAAAAAATTAGCCCACTTGGTTAAGGGATGAAGGTATAGGATGACTCCTCCCAGAAGCTTAGCTATAGGCAAGGAAGGGGGTGCGAGCAGGGTCGAAGAAGGCATGGCACCTGAATCACCATGTCTCTTACTGCTTGAGAATCAGATAGATATCTCCTTACGAGAGTGAAATAAAAAGTGCTGTAATACAGTAATTAAATATCTGAAGTGCAAATACACTTGCACAGAGTAGTCAATGCCTTTAAACTAGATTTTCCTACCTCTGTGCCTCTTGACAAGACGATATGCATGCTTTTGAGCCTCAGCTAAATGTTCCTCAAGCTCAAAGATGTAGTTCTTCATCTTCTCATATTCTGGGGTTGATTCTTCAACTGGCTTTTCCTTCCCAAGAACGACATCACTCACTTTAGATTGGACATCCTGTCATTTACGACTTACTGTTAGTTTAAGAATAATCCTGTGCACAAACCATTGTAATATTCCTCACTCAGTGGCGTCAGCCAAATGTGGTTTGAACATTGAAGTCCATTAATATACCTAAAAGATCAAGAAAAAAACACACTATATGCACCACACCACATTAAATTATGAACAATTAAATAACAGTAAATCACATCAATAGAGATGTTGTCAAAGAAGAAGCATAGAAGGAGGATTTATTTCAATAAGTGTGATCAAATTTTTTTAATTGTAGAATTGGAAGTATAATTATTCGGAAACTGTATTATTATATGCAACTGTCAGATACCTTAAAGATTTGGATCAAATCTGCAGGCTTTTTCTTGAAAATACCGGTCTCCTGGAACCTTGCTCTGTCCATTGTCTGAAGAAAAGACAACAGGCATGAACCACTTTTAAGAAAAAGATGAAACTACAATATTAGGAAATATATAAAGCTGATATGAAAAATGCATTAGACATAGTTCAAGTACAGAGTTACATGACCTCTTCCTACAGATTTTGAAACCTAAAGCATTTAATAATTGAAGAGAACAGAACTTTGACAGGCGATGTCCTCAAATACCAATCTGAAAGAAATCAATAAAAATAAGGTTTCCAATGTACCGAAGATCTGCTAAGACTAGTTTATTACTCTAGAAGCTCATTACACCAATATGCTCCCTCAAATCTGCCTGGTAAAAGTGCATTCATTTCACCAAATCAATATACTTTTAAGGGTCATATAAAACCAACATTATTTTTTTACAAAAATGGTGAGCAGTAATTATATAAAATAAGAAATCTGGCACTCAGTGAAAATCCAAAATTATTTTATACAGCTTTTATACAACCGAGAAACCCCTGAAAGCCAACTGGTGCATGATTCTAAACTCGGTGGTTATTTGTGCAATGTTCAGTTGCTACCTTTGTCTACCTCATAAATAATACAAGCAGAAGCTCTACATGAACCTGTGTATTTTTTTTGCACAAAATGGAATGTAGAATAAGAATGCGGATATTAATAACACTGCACATGAATTAGAAGTACTGAAATCACAAAACTAACCTTATAAAAGTAAATAAAAATGTTTAAGAAGTAAATAAATTTTAAATTATACATTTACATTGTATACAAACTTGTAGTATAGAATACCGATCCTCCAGCAAGAGATAATCTCTCATTATAATCCCTGATTTACTAATCTTTGCATTACTAATCCTTGCATAACTATTCTATAAACTGAATGGCCCTAGATTCTTCAAAGATAGTGCTCAATTATTTAATAGAAATAAAGAGTTGGGATCAATTACAGTAGTTGATCCCTCAATTGCGTGTGTTCAAGGTTAAGTAACACAAATTAAAGAGACCACAAAACCAGTACAAGATAAAGACGAGAGACGTTCAATGATGTGGCTTACTAACAATCAGTATCACAGACACCAGACAAATAAGAATACCTCCACAAAAGGTTAGATAACATATGAACTCAAACAAAATACTCAACCAAGTAAACTAACTTTTATTACCTGTTCATCAGCCTGCAAGAAGATTCTCAAATCATCACTTTGCCGAAGTTCATGATGTGAAGCTATTCTGTTTACAAACACATCCAGAGCTTGGCGCCTCATTTCAATAAATTCTGCACTAAATCTGAACTTTTCTGCAAGAAGGTAGATAATAATAATCTCAAAATGCCTGAAAATAAGATCATTTTATTGGTGCAAAAGCTAGTGGCTCCCCTTGATAGATTCCAATACTTAAATCTTTATAACCTATACTTCTCCAAAGAAAATGGGATTGATGCCCCAAAACACAGACATCCTTACACATGTTTGAAACAGTTAATTATGTCAATCTATAACAACTTCCGCCTACATGACTCCCAATTCTTGTCCGTCTCATTTAGTCATTTCCAGTAAGCAACGATAAATCAACATATTCAAGATTGAACATATTGGACACCTATTGGTTTTAGCATCACTTAGAGTTAGAGAAAAGTCAAAGAGATAACCAGTACATGAGGACGAAGTGTAGTCAATACCTACAGTGCTCTTCTCTGGAAGTGGAGGAATAAAAATGCCCTTGTATTTCTCAAAAAGCCGATCGTGTAACCATACAAAATCACTATAACGTCGAATCACAATCTTTTCATTCCCTTGGTACTCTGCCAAATTTGTCTGTCTTGAAAAAAAATGGTGAATGAGAACTCGAGGAGAATCAAGAGAAGTACATACTATATTCTGCTGATAAAAAACATATGAATGTCTGTTCCAGGAACAGGGCAGAAGAGAAAACAACAAACAGAAGAAGCAGAATATTATAGAATCTTAAGTTCAGCAAAAAAAACATCCATTGGATGCAGGGATAGGGATGCGTAAGCTCTGGACCCAAAAAGAGTCTCTGGAGATTAAGTTGAGTCTCAAACGTACTTAAGTAGTTGTTTCATTGCTTGTTCAGCCTATTAGAAAAATGGATTTTCGCCTAACTCAACCTCAAAAGCTAACTCATGTAGTAAGGATTGTTCAAGGCTATAGCCTATATCCTCAATCAATCCTGGACACTAACACAAACTATGAGGTTCACATTTCAGGCCTCAAGATCCAAACTAAAACCACCCCAACTAAATGTCAAAGAACTTTTCTTTACAACATGACCAAAAGACCAACATATTAAATATGTTATGTGTATAAAAGCATACTTTAAAGGGAAAAGATCTTTAGAACTGAACGAGAGAAACGGAAGTACAAATACCCTAGATGGTGAAAGTATCTATAAAGTACTTATTCCCAAGTACATTAAAGAAGGTTTCAGCGGGAAAAGAGCAAGTGACTTAAAAGAAATAGGTTTATGCAAACACTGATGTGGTTGTTGCGGGCATAAAGTGAAAAAAATAGAAATATAACTCAAAATTTAAATAAGTAGTTCACACTTCACACTATCCAATATAGTCTTACAGTAGAGGTCCTAACTTTGCATGAGTGAGTTCACTTATATTGCTGATCCCAACCATAGATAAAGAGGGAGGACTGTGGTAGGTTAATAACTAGCGCACAACTAGCAATCTATGATGAATTCTCACAACAAAAACAAGTTGATAAGACGGGCTTAAATTGTGCAACCCGCACTGTAAGGATTCCTATATTGATGTGTACTTGTTGTATTAGAATTCAGAGCAGAGACCTTGATTTCAAGTCGCAGCACCTCTATCAAAAGAAGAATTCAAAACTTCCTTTGTAATTAGAAGTGTAAGACTACCCTAGCTTTAAACTTATTCACGGAACTCCTGGAAGGGTTAAACAATGAAATCCAAGTAGAATCAAGATATGAACAATAAATAACTAAGCATAGATCTATCCATGTGTAATATTCGAGTCTCCAATTTCCTAACGTCTCTTAAAAACCCCACCTTACTATATACTTTCTCTTTCTATGGATGATATATTTTGAACTACAAACTTCAAATCGCCATGAGAACAAAATCTCAAATGTCAATCGTATCAACTCAAGACGTTTTTCTCTTCGAACTCATGTAAATTATGCCAAGCTTAAAGATTGCATCTTTCCAAATATACATCCAACAGGAAGTCCTTCCATTTGTTTACTCTGATTCTATTTGTTATTCTTAGTCTTATCAGGTATTATTGAATTTGATCATAGATTCAGTCAACCTTAATGCAATTAGCTTCTCTGAAGTACAGGAAACCCCAGTTCGAGATCCATAAAGAGGTTTCTTAGAAAATATGAACTTGATGGTCGCCCTAATCCAGCAACTTCGAGCATAATACTACTACTAGCTATACAATTAAACATGTATAAGCATAACTAGTAAATGGAAAGAGAAGGCAATGAATTAACGACCTTAGTGATGACTTTGTAGGAGATATAAGCTTGAACTCCATTACCCATTTTAGCTGGATCCGTAACTGATACTGATAAAAACGGTGCTTGTGAAGATGGAGATCTAGGGCTCTGTAACGAACCTGATCCACTTCGTTGCTGCACCATTATACAAAATTCAAAATCAAACAATACAAATATTCATCCTTAGAAATTCAAAAAATTGACTGCGAATTCAAAATAATGACGGAAACCACACAATTACCATGGTGTTCATGGCTGTTCGGCGATTGGTTGCTACCGGAGAACGGTGGCGATGGGTTGCGGTTTGTGCAAAGGTCTACTCGTGACTTTGGGTTTTAATGGAAGAGTCGTGTAGTACACATGTGAAACATATGATATATATATATATTTTTTTTTTTCGATATTTTCTTGTTATTCGATTTCTATTAATATGTCTCGTTTTTATATTTTTATTATTATATTACTATTTTTTTTATAGTTATTGTTCGTTTTTTTCTACGAAATACATTATTTATTTTCTAGAGTAGTTTGTTGTGATTTTATTTCTTCACTTACGTTATTACTTTTTTTATCAAAGAATTTGTCGAAAAAAATTATATGAGTTAGTTCTGAGTATAATACTCCAATCTCGTTAGACTTTATTTGTGAAATTACAATAAATAGGTTATTATTATCATTTGGTTGCTAGTTGGGAAGTTAGTTATGTCGAGTTGTTTTTTTTCATTTTTGATTATGAGTATTAATTAATTACTGGAGTCATTATGCACTTAATGGATGTTATATATTATTCTATGATGTGTTATGTTGTATTTAATTGAATTATATCATATTATAATATTTTAAAAATGCAATATTTGAATGTATTGTATTGTTTTCAATTGTTACGTAACGTTATGCATTAAATAATTTGAAGGATATATCTATTAAAAAAGTGTATGACGAAAGTTAAATTAAAAGTAGGATAAAGTATAAAATATAATTATTAGATAATAAGTAACAAATAAAAATATAAAATAAGAAACAAGGGTAAAGTAATGACTTGATCACATTAAATTGATTTATATAAAGACCAAAAACATAAAATCCTCCCTGAATTTGACAGCAAAACTCGTTTTAGTACTTTAACTTTACCGATAATTATTTGTTCTCCTATTTTTTTTTGCAAGTGAATTAAATACCACCTTGACAGATGACGTGGCAAAAAAAAAGAAAAGCAAAAATATTGAAGGTGCGTACGTTTTTTCTTTTTGAAAAAAAAAAAAGAGTCCCACTATACACATATGGAAAAAAACAAAAATGACAAGTAACAATGACTTTAATGATACAATATAATTAAATTTGGATAACAACCGAAGTAAATATTATATTCAAGGTAACAACATGACAAGTAACAACTGGGCTGCTTATCGAACGGATAATTTCGCTTAATGATTTGACCTAATGGACATTGATTTTTAAAAAATTTTAATAATCTGATAAATAAACCATAAGACGTTAGTTGATTTGATAACGAACTAGCACTTATCGTACAGTTTATTGACTAACATCTGCAATTTTATTTTCTCTATAAACGCACCTTTAATATGACTTTTTTCCTTATTATATATTCAGTTAAATTATAAAATACTTTTATGTTACAGCAAAAATTAAGATCTATGTATAGAGAGAGATTAATAATAATATAATAGTTAATAATTAAAAAGTATTTTCATATTTTTTATTTTACGGTCTTAGGACTAAAATATATAATTATGTATGATGTAAAAATATCAAACAATGCTAATATACCCAAGTAAAAAGTGTTAGTGTGATACCTTTTTACAAGTTAACGATTTATTCTATAAGGAGATTAAATAATTCACTATAACATTAATAAGTTATTAATTATAAAATTTTATTTTTTTTATCAATCGTATTTTTGATCTAATATCAATAAGTTAATAAATCGATTTTTGAATTGACTAATAAATCCTTGAAAAAACTATCCAATAAACTATAAAGGACTCATTCATGTAATCAAAATGGCATAATTAATCTAATTTTTTTTTTATTGTACATTGATATTTTTAATTTGGACATAAGAAAAATTCAGTCATTACGATAAATAAATGATATTTAAATTAATTGCTTTTCATTAACTAATATCTTCTTTTTTTTTTCAATATAGAAAATTCACTTAGCTTATTCTACAAGGTAAGTTTGTAAGCAAACAAACTAATGCAAACTTAATTTATAATTTATGTAATTATATCTGGTCAAAATACGATAAAAATAATTATACATAAATTACTAATACATAGATTAATTAACTGAAAAAAATCTAAAACAATCAAACTTTTTGCTGATACTAAAACATAGACAAAAGAAAAAATTCATTGTGAATATAATTAAAAACTTATCTCTCTTATTTTAATTTCCTTATAATAGTTATTTTAAAGTGTGCATCAAGGTAATATAATTAATTTATCCCTTTTAATATTTCATTTTTTCGAAAAGATATTTTATAATATCTTTTTAATAACTACCTTATTCAATATCCATCAATGACATATTTATTTGTTCATGTTATGATTCATACATAAAGCAAAAATATAAGATTATCAATTTATTTTAACAAGTTAAAGATTTAATAAATAAAGTCTCCCATATAATAAATAGAGTTGCACATATTTTGACGGAAAATAATATTCATTTAATGAAATTATAAATATATATATTTATATATATATGAAAAGTAAAATATAAGATGATTTTATTCGGTATAATTAATTTTTTTGTGGGAGAGTTCTCTCTTTCATGTATTGATGGATTTAAAATTTATTCATTAAAATTTCAATAAAACTAATTAAAAATAAAATCAAGTTTTAAATCATTAGTTTTGAATTTAATCAGTTGTCACTACAACTCTAGCTCTGTCCTTATTAATAAACCCCATTATAAAGACCAGGAGCTAAAACAGTTATTTTTTTCAACAATAATATAAGCATTCATACATTAATATGGTGTGTAAGACTGGATAATGAAACATGTATTAGTATCGGTCCGATTCTGTTCCGGTTCGTTGCATACGGGACAGAACAGGAAATCCTGAATCGATACACATAACGGAACATAATCGAGGTTTGGTTGGCGTACCAGTATCCATTTATCCCGGTTTATTTTGGTTCTGATCCGGTTCTGATCCGATTTTAATTAATTAATATTTATTAATTAATTTTATATTATATATTTATATATTATAATTTATTTTTTATAATTTGTGTAATTATTTTATCCTTATTTTTATTTTATTTTTTATAATTACAAATTTAAGTTATTTAAACTAAAAGTTATAAATATAACTTATATATTATAACATATTAATAAATAATAAGTAATAACTTATAAACCTCAAAAGATTTTAATCTTGAAAACTTAATTAAACTTAACTTGCAAACTTAATCAGTAAATTTTTTTTAAAAAATATCTTTAAAATAAAATTAAGTAAAAAATCACATTATAAATTTAAAAACTATTAACTTAAACTTAGAAAAATTAAAAAAAATTATTCATATTTTCGTAATTCAAAAAAAATATTTTTTGAAATAATTAGATGTGTCATCCCGTTTATCCCGTCCCGTTGCATTCCGGTATACAGTGGGTCACGACGGAACCGAGTATCTGTCCCGATAATTTCGGTCCGGTTCATCAGGGTACCGATCAACGAACTGATCAACTCGTTGTTTCGGTCCGATGTCGGTTCGTTTCGGTCCGATGGTCCCGTTCTGATCTGTTGCTTAGTTTTGATGGTGTACGATATACATTAGTCATTAAGTAAGATACATTAAATTTTATGCTAGATACACTAATCTGATGTGCTAGATACATTAATCTGATGAGCGAGTACAAATGAAAATGAAAAATTTTAAAAATTTATAAAACTAATCGGGAATGATGGTGATAAAGAAAACTTAAATATGGATTTTCTGTCTCTTTTCTTTTTTAAAGTAATAAATACTATTTGTGTCCTGGATAATAATGTTATTATTTCCTTTAATTAGTGGACCCAACATTTGAAAACCAGCAAGAGGAAATAAATGAAATGAAAATGAAATCAGATGATTACTCTTTAATGGGGTCCAGTGTTGAATTTATTTCCAAATATAATATAAATCTTTGGAAAAAGGAGGCACCTTTAAATATTATCAGCACAAATAGTAATTTTAAAATAATTTGAACTTTTTGTGATAATATTTTAATATTAAATTTTTCATCCCAAAATAGTTACATCATGTTTGATTTATGTAGAGTTAATTTAAGTGATTTTTATAGTTAAATAAATAATTTATACAAAAATAACTATTAGATGTATTTTTTTTATATTGATAAGTGAAATGCATTTTAAAATATTAATCAAAGTTTATATAGATATAGAAAAGTATACTTTAAATATTGATCAGTTTAAATAATTTGAGCTATTGTGACAAGTTTTTTTTTCTTTTTTTTTTAAGTGTGAATTTACAATAAAAGTCACTTTATTTCTATTCATCTTTTATATTTTTCTGAACTTAAAATAAAAAATTTGATGGATTTCTAATTTTTATCTTTTATAATAATAATATTAGAATAAACTTGTCACGATTCGATTAATTTTTATAGATGGAATATGTTTCCTTTTAAGTCAATTAATCAAAACCGCATCCTTACTATTAGGAGACTCGACCTTTAAACGTATGTAGACTAAATTTCTTATAATATTGCAATTGAAATAAGTCCTTGTTAATAACAAAAAGTGAAGTTGAACATGTGGGTTATTTTTATTTATTGAATGAATTTTATAATTGATTTTATCCGAATATTGTATTAATAATACAGAAATCATAATTCTCAATTCACTTCAATTATCACTAGATAATTTACTTCTTCTAACTTTTATGTTGGAGGTCTCAAGTTTGAAATTCCTTACTACCGAAAGTAAGAAATTTGCTTTCTGGGTTGAGCCTGGTACGTGTTATCTCTCCTATGTGATTTGCAAGCTATAGCATAAGAGAGGAGATTTAACTCTTCGCATCCAAAAAGTAGCGGCTGTAGATTTTTTTTAATGGAAAAGGGTCTGATATACCCCTCAACTTTGTCATTTGGAGCTGATATACCCCTCGTTATAAAAGTGGCTCACATATGCCCTTACTGTTATACAAACGGCTCACATATACCCCTGCCGTTACAAAATGGCTCACATATACCCTTCATTTAACGGAAGTTAAAAAATTAGTTTGAAATTTATATTTATTACTCTAATTTTTTTTAAAAATTATTTAGAGGTATATATGATTCTTCTATCAAAGTTCGAAGGTACATTTTAATTTTTTTCATACATAAATTATTTTTGACTTCTTTTATTATAATTATTTGAATTTCTTATTCTTATTTTATTTTTTCTTTCATTTCTTAATTTAAAGAAAAAAAATTAAACTATTTTTTTTGTGTGTATTGTAATTTAATTTCGTATTCGAAGAAAAAATTTGGTCATCTACAATAAGTTTTACAAGAATATTAGTGAAACATAAATAAATTTGATTATCAAAATAATAATTATGAATTAGTCATTAAAACAAAAAAAAGTCAAAAAAAATTATGTTTGACGAGGATTAAATTTACTCATATGGGATTATACTTTTTAGAAAAAATAATAAATATTTAGATTAAAATTATATTTTTTTTCATTTCTGTTAAAGGAAAAGGATATATGTGAGCCATTTGTTTACAAGTAGGGGTATTCACTTTCATAACAAGGGGTATATCAGCTCTAAATGACAAAGTTGAGGGGTATATCAGACCTTTTCCCCTTTTTTAATATAAAAATACACATTATGCATTTATTACTAGTTCATAATCATAATTTATGTTTTTTCATGTTATTATTATCACCTAATCTTCATTAAATAGTATCCATTGATTATCCTAGTGGGTCCCACAGGAGTAATCTCAGCCGTTAAAATAAAGCTGGAGCAGGTGATTTTAAAGCCCCTGTGCCTATTTATAAATTGAGAGTTTCACACCTCCGCAAAACAGAAGTGGAGAGAAGCTCCGATGGACAGAAACGGCGTCGTTAGCTTTCCCCACCGGCGATCGCCGTCCTCCGATCGATTTCTCGGCGTATTCTCTCCACCACAGAGTGATAGTGCTATCGGCGATGCAGATGTATCCATCGCTGATGATGAGCTGAACGAAGATGAAGTTTTCTGGACAGGAGACTTCACTGAACCTAAGCGCCGCTCTACTTCTCCTTCTTCAATCAGTAGTCGGAAAACTTTCATTCAGCCGGAGAAATTCGGTATTCTCGCTGCATTGCCTGAGGATCACCGGAAACTTAACCGTCCTGTTGTTTATCGGAAACCTTCGTTAACTTCCTCACCTACTAGTACAAAACTGTTTCATTCACCGCCGGTTGCATCAGCGATGGCTTTTTCTCGAGCGTTTCCTACGATTCCCAAGCCTCCATTGGATAGAGAACATAGCTATAACCGTAACTATTCACAAACTATGCCGGTGAGGAAGTTCCAACACTCAGTGCCAGTGAACGTGCCGATGATGCCGAAGAAGGCACCGAGAAGTGACCTTGCTGACGTAGAAATCGATGATGATGACGGCGATGATGAGATGCTTCCTCCGCATGAGATCGTTGCCAGAGGATCAGCTAGATCACTTAAAACCACGTTTTCGGTGCTTGAAGGCGTGGGAAGAACACTCAAAGGGAGAGATCTTTGTCGAGTTCGCAATGCTGTTTTCCGCCAAACAGGTTTTCTAGATTGAAACGATAAGGAACAGTTCAGTTAATTTTGATATATCTCTGTGAATTATACTTATTGTTAATCGATCTGGACTGAGGTTTTCGTCCAAAAACATTATAGCTGGACTGAAGTGAATTTTTCTAGCCAACTTTCAGTCATGGAGTCCATCATTAGATAATATTATACAATGGAGATAGTCCTATATGTTTTTTCATCCGTTTCTTCAGTTTATGGTGTTTACTGTATTAATGGGAGTTGAAAATATTATTCTAGGAAATTTTGGTGTACATTTGGCAATGGAGATCATGAGAATTTAAATGGAAAATAGTTTTGTTAGATTCTATATGATTGTGATTGAAAGAACTTCATTGCCTGTGAATCGTGATCAAATCAATCTTTTTATAGCCTTGCAGGCTTCTGTCTACTGTTTCATGTTTTGCTATAAGTAGGTATACTAATTGCTATATACTAGGTAGATTCTCCTGAACTTGTTAATTGTGTTGGTATTCTATTATGCAGCTTGGTATAAAGATATAGTTACCATTAGATAGATGATTTATGATTTTGTTCATGTTTCATGATTTCGGCAGTTGATTAAACATCAATTGGTTCAAGGGATATATAATTCTGTCATAATACTGTGGGGTATTCTCTTCAACTGTGATTCAACCTTCGAATTCTATTATTGAAAGATTGAGAATCGAGAGTTAATTGAATGTCGAGAATGAATGGAATAGTTCATGTTTGGATGAAATAACGGTATGGGTAACTTGGAATGTATTTGATGATGAATGAGTTGGGTTACCCTGCTGTAGGTAGCTTAAATGGTCAAATTAGGGTAAGATGACCTTTCCGCAATTGAGTTTGGCTATATTTTGACCAAATTAAAGTAGATATAATATTGGTCTAGTGATTATACCTAGATTGGTAATGCTTGAACCTAAATTGTAGAAGAATGCAAACGGTTGGCTTGCGAGCTTTGGATTTGGGATAATTTCTATCAGTGCTCTTTGTCAATCACTTCGCTATGCCCAGAGCACGGAGTTTGTATATTCATGGATATATAGCCTCCAGCCAGCCATACAGATATTTGCATTGATGTCATCATCATTTTCCTTAAACTGCTGTAAGTTTTGATAGTTCATCTTAAGATCCAGCTTAGTTAAGCGTGTCTAGTAGCGAGCCTTCTTCAGGTAGTTACCTTCCTTGTTGAAGTGTGTTTATCTCCATCTGTCACATGGTACCATGTATAGTTTACATCTTATGCATTTCACTGGTTAGTTGCCAATTATTTGATGTAATCATATATTTACATTTTCATGGTCCACATAATGACTTTTGATACTGACCGAGTGATTACTACTGTGAAGATTCTGTGGCTCCTCCCTTGAAACGACTATAATCGGAATGATTTTAACCACAATTTTCTTATCTTGCAGTCCCCCTGTCTAGTTGAAATGTCTATAAATCATTTTGTTCTGTACTTTGTCAACATCATGATGCATTTTCAACTGCTACACTAGTTAATTGATTGACAAAACCACTAGATGACTTTTGTGCCTGCATACAAGCCAGCTTTGACTCAAAGAGTGATTCCTGGTCTTTTAATTCTTAAAAGACTTTTCTTCAATGAATGGATCTAGTGCTTATCTCTCGATGTTAGCTATAACCTTCTCTGTTTTCAGTCACAATATTGGGAAGAAATGTTAAGGTGTGGGGATACCATATGAACCTAGAACCTTATTACAGTTGGAGATTTCATGTTCTAATATTGTCTGTTGATTGCTGTTTTTCTCGATATTGGAGAACTTAATTTGGACGACTACTTCAAGTCTGTATAATTTGTTCGCGTGTGAGGGTAATCCTGCTATATCTGTGAAATCTTTTGTGGTGACAAGGCCACATACCTTGTACAAGTGGAGCCTTGTTGTATAGGTTCTTTATTTTAGTGGTGCCTTTATTTCTTCTTTTCATTTCATGAGGCAATCGAATCCTGGTGTAACCTAAAGTTTGAAGTGATAATGACGACATCTTGTTGGTTTTTATGTAAGTTTGCCTTCTGATTGTTGTCACCTTTCAGTAATATATAGGATGTGGTGTTTGTAGTGACTATTATTATCTGCTCCTATAGTTTATTCGCAATATTAGAACAAGAAAAGCCAAGATCTCTGATCAGGCCGATTCAGTACCTTCTATCAGGCCAAGGGAGAAGGAGATATTAAAGAGTGGTCGGTTTTTGATCCTTTGCAACTTGGATGATGCAAAAAAGTTAGTATCATAGTCGAATAGTTGAGATTCGAGCAAGTAAAAGTTATTTGTTACTTGGATACTTCCCTGGAGGTTACACACAATTTGAACAGCGATATTTTAATGAATAGGTTCTATAGGAACCAACCAATAGATCGTAATGCATCAAATACCAAGGTAAAAGAGCTATCTCTCTCTTTCTACTTGTTTTTTGGCTAAAGTTTAATCTCAATGGTGATTGTTATTGAAGGCAAATAATTGTGCTGTGTCATGGATTGCTAACGTTGGATAAACCCGTTGATGTTATATGCATACTTTACCGCCAACACCAAAACTTTTCACCAGTGAGTATCAATCTGCAAACATATAAAATGTCTCAGCCTTGTCCAAACTAGAGAGAAGGAGAATGCCACTCCAACAGCAAGTTCTGTTGAACGATTTAGAGGCGTAGAACATTCCAAATCAAGTCTCAGTCCTTTCGAGCCACCAGCCAAATTGACATCCGGAATATACTTATCTTCTGTTGTGTATCTATCATATGTACCAATTGTGTATGTATACTGGTTAGAATTAGTCAGAGCGAGCTCTACTTGAAAACGTGTTTAATATTTTCCCCCTTTGTGTGATGATGAAATGTCTAAACCATTAGTACTCTGCAATGCAACAGGAATAAAGTGGGTGTTTAGCCAATTGATGAAATTCTTGCTTCTATCCCTTTTGTTTTCTCACACTTGCAATTTCTCCAAGATGTTGATGGGTCACATTATCATCGCAACATTATCGTTATATATATATCTGAATCGAATCGTATAATTATTTTCTAAGAAAAATTATAATCATTTATATCTAAATTCATATGCTCAAAAAGATAAGTTATCGTATGCAATATTCCAATTTGGTAATTTTATTTAATTTCATTCATATTTTCACAAATACATGTCTTCACCACATGGATATATAAGTGTCTAAAGTCTGATCTTGGCAAAGACATGACTTCAATAAAACGATTTTTGAAGTTGGTTTTGACAAGTCATATTTAACTGTGGATAAAAAATATATATTTGTCTTTTACAAGGTTATACTTTAGACAAATATATTTAATTAATATGTGAGTTTTTAGCATCAGTCGTTTATGCGCAAAATGAAAAAACTTGTAATTCTTTTACAATCAAATAAAAATTAAATTGCGACTTTAAAGATAAATATTCATCACATGATATTATAACTTGTCCAACCTGTTCAAAGTTAGATAAATCCGTTAATTCATTTTGATCAATCTTATTTGATCAATTCAAAATTAAACAGATGTTATCTCAAATTGATTAATATAAAAATTTGCAATTTTTTTTTTACTAAAAATAAATTGCAAATTATAATTAAAGAAAAACTATAGCTAATATATGTTTGCTTATACCCATACTTTCCCATCAATCAATTGTGACAAAAATAGATAGATAATTTAAAGAATCAAAGTTGAAGTTAGAAAGTAAAATGATGAGAAAAGTAAATAAAAAAAGATCATAATAAAGAAAAAAAGAATAAATTTAATTAAAAACACATAATTTAATTTAATGAGAGGAAAAAAATTATCAATATTTTACACACATATTACAAACTCTCAAAGCCCTCTCATGGCTATGGCTATGTAATTGTTCGTGCCCACAAATATGCCATTTTCTACTTTCCATGAGAGATTTCAGTTGCAAAAATGGGTTTAATGGAAGCTTTAAGTTTTCTATGCAAAGCACAGTTCTGGAGAATGGCTGTTTGTTGGACTCTATCTCTCATCCTATCTTACTTGCAGTTGTTTTCCCAAATCCATTTCTCGCGTAAATCCAAATTACATGATCGTTGTTCATCTAAATCATCATCATCATCTAATGCTGCTATCGGAAAATCAATCTGCATAATTACAGGTGTAAGTATGTTGTAGGTCTTTTCTTTTTGGTAGTTTTATGTGATTATGTTATGGTAAATGATTTAGGTCACACTAGCTAATACAAAAAGTTATTTTCAATCAATTTTCCATCAATCTTAATTTTGTTAATGTTGATGCAATTGTATTTTTGTGTGGCGTAGTAGTGGTGAAAGAAGTGGTTGAGAGTTTTGAGGTTTTTGGTTCAAATCTCAGTGGAGATTAAAAAATTGTAGGTGATTCTTCCTATCTGGCTTAGTCTTTGCACGCAGAGTTACTTGATACTTGTTGTTGGTAAAAGCGATGGCTTGAGCTCAAATGGTGACATAAAGTTGGCTGGTCAATCACCTGATAGATGAGATAGTAACGCTATCTCAAGCTGATGTGTTTGACCCTTTAAAGAGGTCTGACGAGATTCAGAAACTAAGTCTAATCTTTCAATCACATGTGACGAACGAGCTAGTTAGGGTATCTGAAGCAGATGCCTGTAACCCATTGAAAAGGTCTGATTCGAAATTCATTAACATGTAAAGAGGGAGAAACCAAGTCTGCTGATGTTTTCTTTATCCAAGGTGAAGCTTGTTTCAATATTGCTGTACCAAGTATGAGTCAAACCACTGAATTTCTCAGCAGTAATAGGAGTACTGAATAGGAAGTTATGAGTACTGGCCGTGGGACAGCTCACAGCTGGAAGGTATCTTGTGGAAATAGTCGAGGTGTGCGAAAGTTGGCTCTGACATCATAATCATAAAAAAAAACTTAATCTTTTGAATCACCTGACATGGGAGGGGCTAGTTTTTAAGGGTCTTTGTGTGTGTATATGAGTGACTATTATGGAGGTAGTCATTCCCCGTTCCTTTAGTCTTTTCAAGGGTATTTTTCTTAACTCGTGGTCATGTCTTTCCCCCTAAACATATTTCTGAATTCTGCTGCATATATGTTACTTATACCGTGTAGTCTAAGAGTGAACACACTCTCTCTGATTTAATTAGAGGAAAACTTGAATCTGTTACTTTATCTACTCCAGTTGTGAGCTATAACGAGCTTAAGAATAAACAATCTTTTCTTGTTAATTAGTGCCACACTTAGGTTTTGGATCAAGTTCAATAGCAAAAGTAGTACAACTATTGTCCTAGCCTCATTGGACAGAGTTACCTGGTACTTGTTGCTGGTGGAAAGTTACAGGTATCATGTTCCATAGATATCTTAATTTTTGCCTCCAAGAAAGTCTTTTCGGCTTAACCAATTTTTTCTACCTGAGTGCTATGTGATATATGTGCCAATTGCTACAAGCTATTTATGCTTCACATTACCATCTGTGTCTTGTTCTTATTGGTGTTAATTTGCAATCATTTACAGGCCACATCTGGTTTGGGTGCTGCTGTTTCCTATGCCCTTGCTAAAGAAGGCTATTGCGTTATTCTTGGTGGGCTTCTTTCCTTGATACGATTTAAAAAAATGAAATGTCGTTCTAATTTTATTTATACTTGTTAAAAGATTGAGTGTGTGTATGGAGAAGCACTCTCCATGAGAACTACACTGCAAATTTACAAATCTATTGATTTATGAATTCAAAAAGATGTTCTAATTAAAAGATGAAATTTGTTAAATCCAACCTTTTTGTTATCCCTAGTAGCTTATGTGACATCCGTCCCACACAAATGGAGAGTGTCAAAGATTATTTCCTGGGCTGACCGTTGACGATTTTGTGTCGTTGGTGTGCTTTCAATCAAAATTTGATTAATTATGTCCAGCGACTTACGCTATAAGGAGGCACTTAAATGTAATATTGAGTTCATATTTAACTGTTTCCTTGTAGCTGATAGACTTTTTTTTCCCAACAGAATCCATAATTCGTTATACAAGAAATTGTCTCAACTATTTAAGGCTTTTTGTTGATAAACTGCTTGGCAAAGAAATTTGGGAAGAAAATTCTTGTTTCCAAGTAATCACTAATTAGTTCCCTTTTTCCAATGTCTTCTGGCTTTCTTGTTGTCTTAGATCAGGAATCTTCTTGTTTTTTTCTATTTAGTATATTAAATGGCCATTCCATATGACAAATATATTTTCTGGTGATTTTAGTAGATTGTTAACTATGATATTAGAAATCGATTCAGTAGAAGGCTACTTTTATACCAATTACATGTGCAACCTTTTCTTCTCTTTTTATTGTTCATGCAACTAAAGATTTTAATTGTCAACAGTTTCTAGTGAAACCTTCACACCTCTAAATCAATGCTAGTATGGTTTAACTGATCCTCTAATACTTGCAGCTGGAAGGTCATTGCACTCATTGTCAAAGGTACTGTAATTGAGTCATTGGCTTTTGTTGATTCTGCTTTAAGATATTCTCATTATTCTTGTTTCACAGGTTGTGTCTGAAATCAAAGAACAGATAGATGATGCTTGTGTAAAAGCTTTTCAGGTTGATTTGTCATCATGCAAGTCAATCTTGAGCTTCAAACACTCCCTTCAACAGTGGCTGTTGGACTCAGATTTGCATTGCTCTGTCCAGCTCTTAATAAATAATGCTGGAATCCTTGCGACGTCATACAGAATCACTACAGAACAATGTGATCAGTAAACCACCTAAATCTTTATATACTGCTTTTCTTCATTCTGGCTATCCTTGCAATAGGCTGGCTTGAGCATTCTTCTCTAGCAAAACTGCAAATATATGTGTTTCATCCTTTATTCTTGTGGAAGAACTCTTTCTTCTACTCCTTGCACTAATAGAACAGAGAAAATCTTACAGAGATATGAAACACAATATTGAAGAGCATTTTAGTTGACACTATCTATCCCGACTTCACTTATCAGATTAGCAGCGAAACATTTAGTAGAATGTTCTTGTGATTTAGATAATGCTGCATTGGGATCAACACCCCCCACTTGTCGTTAATGCGCAACAAACTTCACATTTTTTTTTGTTAGGATCCTGCACTATTAATCAACACTATCTATCCCAACTTCACTTATCAGATAAGAGATTAGACGTTTAGTAGAATGTTCTTGTGATTTAGATAATGCTGCATGGGGATCAAGGCCTCCACTTGCCTTTAATGTGCAACCATTTCACATTTTGCCTTATTTTCGTGAGGATCCCACACTGGTTAGTTGCACGGACTGATAGGAGCTAGTCTCTCTCTTTGTACCCTTTTTCTCCCGCTGCTATGAGGATTTTGATAATTCCTAGAGACGCATAAATTATGTGCTAATTGGACATTTTTATATTTTTTTCTGCAGGATGGTTTCAACTAATTATATTGGTCCATTTTGTCTTACAAAACTTCTTTTGCCGCTTCTAGAACTGAGCCCTATCCCTTCTCGTATTGTTAATGTTACATCATTCACGCATCGAAATGGTAGGTACAATTCATAAACTATCATATATACTATCAGTATTTGTACACTAAATGTTTATCCGCATCACAGACACTCGGTATGTAAATAAAAAAGGTGTTGGCTTGTGTCGAAACTCAGAAGCACATTTGTAAATTATTTTAGTGCATGTTCTGTTGCTTTATATGTTCATTTGTGCTAATATCTTTGACAGTCTTCATTTTATTCCTCTACACTATATTCTTCAGTGTTAGGACTAGTGTCAATTCTGTCATTTTGAAGCCTTCTAGATGATTGACAACTCAGCCTTAGAGATCCGGGATAATGAGCTAGAAAATTATAGATTCTTTATTGCTAAATGGACAGATGCCATTGGAACATTTTGTGTCATTAAAATCTCTGCTAAGAATGCTTCTTGTATCGTGTTCATTTATGTCTTTTTTCCTGAACTATAGTAGAATATAAATTGATGAGGGTAGTTTTGTTGATAAGAATTTAACCAGAACTGCAATTTTTTTGGAAATGTTCTTTTGGCTGTTATTGGTGAACATACGAATAAGACTGTAATTTGGCATTTTCTACTTTTGATTGATAGTGTCTAGCATGGAGGTCACCAGAGAAACAATATCTGGGCAGTGGTTTTCAAAATTAAGTTCCTATCCATTTGCTCATGTATATGAGTACTCAAAATGTAAGTTCAACTTTCCAGATTAAAGTGACTGTTACTATCTTTGAACTCATTGACACCTAATATCTCTCGCCATTTCTCTTGCAGTATGCCTTCTGCTCTTCACATATGAGCTTCATCGGCAAGTTGGTCTGGCGGAGAAATCGCATAGTGTCTCTGTCATGTATGTCTATCTTCTCCTTTTCAAAAAATTTAGGTTCTCTATGTCACCTCGTAAGCCATTATGTTTATCAATTTAATTCTATATCTTTCAAGAATATGTTTGTATATTAAGGTAAAGCTCATCGTTTGTGTTGGTTTGTACAGGTTATTCATACTTTTCCTGTCGTGTCATCTGTTTGTCCATATCCAGTTACCTAGAAACCAAATTGTAGGCTAATTTTGTTTTTCATGATTCTGCATATGTAAGTGTAAACTGCGCTTTTCTGGGTGTAACATGATAGTTACATCACGAAGAGGGTAGAACTATGATACTTTCTGAAGGGGATATTGATTTCAACTTAGTTTTCCACACTATGTTTGCTTATCGTCTTCAAAGGAGCATAATTTTTGTAATTTATGGGCACTGTAGAGTGCTTCAGTTGTAGGGTTGTGATGCATTAGTCTCTATGACTTTCTGCAGTAGAATTAGAAAAAGAAGTCATTCTGTGCTCATTTAGTTTTTGTTAATGAATGCATTTTCATGCCCATTGAGAAGATAACCGAGACGTGGGCTTAATTTAGATCCTTCCATTGCGATCTATGACATATTTGGAAAGTAGTAGAGTCTGTGACGCTTGAATTGGTCATCAAAAGTAAAGTAGTTTGGAGCAAATCGTGTGTAAAAGAAAATTGATCCACCATGTTAATCTACTTTCAGCCTCACTATTGCCTGCCCTCTCAGTCAGAAACAACAATATGATTTACACTGAAAGCTGCGAATTGTGAATGTGTGTTACTTTCAGCCTTTTAGCTTCTAATATTTCTTTCCAAGTTTTTACTTGTCTTACTTTTGTAACTTAGATCATGTAATCTTAACTGATTAACGATCTCTTTATATGTGTCTTAAGTGGTGATTTTATTTGCCTGAACACTTCTTTTGTTTTTGTTCTGGAATGATGAAGTGCTGCAGACCCTGGAGTTGTGAAAACCAACATTATGCGAGAAATTCCTTCATCCCTCTCATGGTTGGCTTTCTTCGTTTTGAAACTTTTGGGCCTTTTGCAGTCCCCCGATGTAGGAATTAGCTCTGTTCTAGATGCAGTACATGCGCCACCAGTGAGTCTGCCCTGCAGCCTTTCCTATCTTCTGTTCTGTGATATGTATCAATTGGCTCTCAATTTATCGGTTCATTTTTTTGATTTAGTTTCCTGTTTGGTCAATGCTTGCAATATTCTCGTAGAAGCTGAAGCACAAAACTCTTTGAAACTTGCTTTCTCTGTGAAATTAGGCTAAAGTACTCGTATAGTTGATGGATCCCCCCATTTTGTATTTTAAATGAAGAATAATGCTCCTGCAGAAGAAGTTCTGCTATTTCACCACAGATAATGAGATTGAAAAATCATGTGGATTGTGAAATATCTGATCAATAAAAAGTTAAAGACTCATAAAACACAAAAATAAAATAAAAGAGTTCAGGTAGCGTTGCAAGAGGGTGGCATATTGTCATATTGGAAGCACGTATCTATTGAGGGGAGTTCTGCACCCATACTGAATAGTACTATGTTCTAGATTAATTGGTTTCCAAAAACTAACAGGGTTGTGTATTCGTTTCATTCATAAAACCACAGTCGATGCTGTCAAATATAATAGGGAAAGCCTGACACAGGTCAACAACTGTCAAAATCCAAAATACCGGACCTGACGAGCTTACCAGTTAACATATAGTTAGGTAATTATTCTTTAAGTTCATTAGCTTCACGTTCTTAGTTTAACCATCCATGTCTGCGCCCAACTTAGCAACTTGGTGAACCCATCCATGTCCACTTTCAGTCACCGAGGATCTAGGGATACCATCCACATCAACTTTCAATCATCAAGTAGATGTGGAATCTCATCATACTTATGGATTAGCATCTCACTACCATAAGAATGAGTAAACTATCCAAGTTTGCTCCCAATCGTCGTGCAGCTAAGAGACTTCCTTTATTATTCTCTTTTCATAATTTTTCAGTAAGTTGAATAATTCTACTAATGTTGGGAAAGGCTCCCGTATGTGAGCAGTATACCAAAAGTAGGGAACCTTTGTTCAAGTATGGTTTGTCTACCAAAGGCACGGGATCTCAATGGGTGTACCCAATAGAAATTAGATACAAGAGGCTTCTCCTCAAAGATACGAAGTCATATCCAATCCCTTAAACTCTTTCCTTCCATACTAGCCCACATTAAGGTTTAAATGAAAACCTCCCACACCCTTGATCTTCTCTTCCTGCTTTTAGATGTCCAACTTTGCAATGTCGCTGTTACTCTACCATGCATCACTGACTGTTACTCTTCTAGTCAATGACTCAAGAAATTCGTTTTTGAGTTGTGAATTTCTCCCAATGATGAATATATTTAGTTTCATGAATTCATGGTAAGGATCAAGTTTTGATATAATAAGAAGTTAAAATAGCCAACGCCTTACTCACCTTATTAGCGGTTTGGTTTTGAATGGAGCTCAGTTCTCCCCTTCATAATATGTGTCCTTGCTATTTGGAAAGTGTTTTTGGGTAAAAATTGGGAAGACCCGTATTAGTGCTTTCTTGATAATGGTTTGCACTAGCGTTGCTATAGAGATCATGTTATATTCTTGATACTGTAGGGCAATCACTACAATGATCACTCTAGCACTATAACAATCTTATTGAATTTTGTCAGCACGTTTACACAGTATACTACTACCTCATCTAAGTCCTTAACCCCCTCTGTACACAGTGTAGTGATTGACTCATGCTATAATCCAGTACAATTCCTTGATCCCTCTAGCAATCAAGTAGCCCTGTGCTACTGTCCAGGGTTGTAGCCCAATATATGGTGCACGTGTACCATGATTTTACTGTCAAACTAGGTATTGTGCACATATTTTTTAGAATTGATCTAATATTATCTACTGACACTAATGCTCCTAAAAAGGCTTAATAGTGCACTAGGTTGAATGCTAAGTTATTTACCTAGAGGAACAGGGATCAATTGCCACAGTAGTTTCTTTTATCTCTATTTTTGGTGGTGCACCCAAAATACAAAAATTCTAACTGTTGCATGCTATAAGGTGCTTATATTATTTTGCCTAATTCCGTATATACTGACCAATTGCAACCAATATCATCTTTCACAAGTCCATAGCTCATAGTTTCCCCTTACAATCAATGTTGAACACACTCCTAAATCCTATCAAACCTGAAATGGTGATATATGTTCTCATGCCATGTAATAAATAAGCCACAGAAGCAAGTACATTCACAAGATAGGGTATTACAAGTATATATTCTACAAATGCACAGTTTACTTTTATGAGTTGCATATTGTTTACGAGATAAATGCAACTGGAACACATCGATATCGTCCTTTTTACATGTTGCCTATGAGACTTCCTTAACCATTCTGTAGTGACATATATATGCCGTCTCTCTTCAGCCAATGTCCATACTAATTTGCCTCTCTCTCTTCATCTTTTCTCTGAATCTATCCACAGATTTTAGGATCTTGATTTCAGCATACATCACAGAGGAGTGTGCTTAACCGAACATCTTATAATTGCTATTCTCATTAGCTGCTTTATGTATTCAGTTATTGGAACATTTGTGCTATTGCTACTACTTCTTCTATTTCATCTTGAACTGTGATAAAATGTTCTTGAACTTTGATGACTGTACCAGGAAACCTCGGGAGTATACTTCTTTGGAGGAAATGGTAGAACTCTAAGATCTTCTCGGCTTTCTTATAACTCCAAACTCGCAAAGGATCTCTGGGATGCTTCGTCTCAAATTTTCCTTGAGCGTCAGCTTACTTCCCAGGATACAACTGACCAGAGACAATACTAGACCTGGTAATGCTCCTCCAAGTATGTATGAAGCATGAACTTGAGTTTTGATTTAAGAAATTATAAATTTCTTTTCTATACATTTTGGAAGAGGTTCAAGTTAGTATCTTAATTTATAAGTTACTACTATTAAAGTAAGGCTAGTATTCAGCTATTACTACTTTTAGTATCATATATAAATGAATAGTTTGCCATGCACATGATTTGATTTCCCCTTAATAGTTTGAACTGTAAGGAGTAAATTAGTCTTAATGGAAACAATATTGAGTCCATGCTCCAAACACAATGATTATCGCTGTAAATTCAGCATCATTGTTGTTGCGTTATCATAAATAAGGGCCATACTTAAGTTGTCAAGATGATCTCTTAGCAGGCAAGTACTTACTGGGTTCCATTTGTTTGTTGCAACTAGCTACATTAAGCTTTAGCTCATCCATAGTAGGGTTTGGTCCATCTTACCAAACTTAATATCGAGTCTTGGTCCCATCTTATCTCTGAATAGAGCAAATATAATTGATAGGAACATTAAAAAAAATTGCAGCAATATATGACTCAATCAGTAATTCTTCTAATTGTGATCCTAACATTATTGTCATTTGCTAAAGAAATTCCAAGAGCTTCATGTAAATAGGTCTTATAATTCAGATTTAATCGCGGAGCTCGACTTTTCTCTGTTTAGTTATTATTCATTTGTTTTCTAAACCAAAATAGCTAATTTTATTACTAGAAGCTGACATGAACTTGTTTTTATTTAAGAGATCAAGAATTTGAAGAATAATGGTGTTCTTGAAGAGAGTTTAGGGATGTTGTCATTTGTACAGAAAAATACAATTCAATTTTCTGTCATTTTAGAAGATGTAGAGATTGTCACATAATTTAGATGTTTTAGTTCTTTATAATTATTAACTGTTTAATTTTATACGATTATCATAGAAAGCTTTTCAATGTTGATAAAGCTCAGATTCCTTCTTTTAGAGTCAGAGTCTATCCATGGAGATTCTTGTCTTGATTCTCGAGTGTGTATATCTGCAAATAGAAGAAGATGAACAGGTGGTTAGTCTGATATATATATATATATATATTTTGTAATTTTGAATGGTATTTATGACTTTAACGGCGGGATGTCAATTTTTCTTTGGTTTTTATTGACTTAGAACAACATTTCACGACTGAATTTCCCCTCGTTAGCAGTCATTTTTCTTGTAGTGTATAGCTCTATCCTTGGTTGCTTTGTTGACGCTCGGAGACTTTAGGGGTATTCGAGCTAAGTCTTTTGATAATATTGACGTACAATAAGCTATAAACGTAGTGGAGTAATAGATATTTCTCATTTGTAATTACAATTTTTTGAGTCTGAATCTCTAAATATAAATATCGAACATCATAAAAACGAAAGAAGAATGATGTATTCCTGTGTGCACGCGTGATTGGAAGCAGGTTAAAAATGATGTTTTTGTTTGGTAGTAGTCAAATATCTGAAGTAGGCAGAGATTTATTATAAGTTTTTTTCAGTGGAGACTTGAAGGTAGAGATGTTAATTTAGGACAAGAAGTTAAAAATATATTGTTTTTTTATGATAATGGAGGGGACAAGGTTATGATTTTTTTCTACAATATTTTTTTGTTTTTAATGATTTTTAAATGAAGAGTGGAAATCACGCTCAGATTTGTGGCCACAAAATGGAGGACAAAAAAAAATATTGAAACGATAATTATGTTTTAGTCCAAAACAAGTTAAGTTTGATCGTATGAATCTGATCTAGATTTTTATATAACAAGTGTTATTTAAGAGGAGATTTATTCTCTTAATATAGTTTTTAGAATATTTTTTATATTAATATTGTATCATATGTAGGCTAATAGGCCAAATCATAATTTTATGTGTCTGTCTGATTTATCACTTCCATTTATAATTATTAACTCTTGAATGTTGTCTTGATTATTCCGATCCTAACAATTTGGTATAAATGGATATAATCATCTCATGAATTGTAATATCACATGAAATTAACTATTTTATTATATATATGAATAATTATCCCATTATTATAATATAATTGTAATAAAATAAACAATTTCAAAACTAACTAATAATTCAAATATCATATTTCATAATTTAAACCAATAAATTTATAAATAATCCAAAAAATAATTTTAACAATAATTCATCAAAGGCAAAGACACATACATACAAAAAGTAAATAAGGCCCCCCCTTGTAATAGGCTAACATGTGTTCACATAAATCTTGGGGTGATTTTAACCAATACAATTATTTTGTATCGTTATTTAATTTTTGATTTCGTTAAAATAAGTTGTGCAAAAATAAATTTCGAATAAAGAGTTCGAGCTTAATTACCAAAAAAGAAGTATATCGCTAACTAATTGTGAATCTTATTAGGACTTTAATACAAAATATTATAACGAATCATTAATATTTTTGGATGGATGAACTTACTACAAGTTTTAGTGAATTTACTAGAGTCGGTGAATATCATGTAGTAACACTAAACAAATTATTTACAAATTATATAGTGAACCATTTATTTTATTTTTTTCATTCTTATTCGATGTTTATATTCGAGTTCAATTATTTTGCATCGGAACAAATTGTTCACCATCTCTGTCTTATCACCATAAACTTCAAAGAGATTTCACCAATACATTTTTATTTCAAATGTTTTAAGTCTAAGTATCACTATCAAATATTTTAATATCGATTTAATTTTAAAAAAATTCAAATTATTCAATTCAACTCTAACTTTGAAATATCAACTGAACTTACTTTCTCTTCTTGAAAAAATAATAATAATCTTTTCAAATTTATTCAATCAAATAAGTTACGACTCTTCAATACTTCAAAATTTATCTCGAGATCTTTTTTCACTTTTCATTCTCAATCTCGACCATATTTGCATTCTCCGAACGCTATATAAAAAAAATGAAAAAGAAGTAAATTAATTAATTTATAAACTAAAATTGATCGGTTAATACTTGTAATTAAAATTTTATAAATAGTAATTAAAAAAGTGAATATAAAGGTTGTAATAATTTAATCCTTAATATACTGGGTGATTTTTCCTTAAATTATTTATATTTGTATAATCATGTTAGAAGTTTTATTTTCTATGAATTTTCTTAATCATGTTTGTAATTATTTCAAACTATCAATGTAAATTTATAATTTTGTGTTATTATATTATTATACTTTATCGTAAATTAAAATTTTAAAGATCCATACAGCTTACGACCCACATCTCAAGGCTTATGCATTGAATCTGTTATTATGCATCACTTTATACTATATTGTAAATTAAAAAATTAAAGATTCATAACACTTATGATCTATGTCTCGAGACTTACACCTCACCTTATGCTAAGTAAAACGCTCCACTTTACGTCACCGTTTTTTCCAAACACTTCTCCCACCTAACTGACTCTTAAATGATTCATGTAGAGATTCGAATACTTGATAAAAAAATTGTGACCAAATTAACCCATAAAAAAATTATCAATATATTTTTAAAAATATTATTTAATTTTAAAATTTGATATATATTAATCATAATTAAAAAATAAAATAAATTAGGCGATAAAGAAATTGTACTTTGGTGAGAGTTAAGTGAATTGCACTATAACCTGTAATTTTTAACTTATTTCGGTCCAAGCTATTTCAGTATAAATACGCGTTGAACGAGACTCGAGTTTTAACTTTCTCATTTTTTACTAAACCTATATTCAACTCGATTTATCCATTAAAAGGTGAGGTTTGCTCAAATTATGAATACCTTCATCATCAATCGATAGATTTTGAGTCATTTGAGAATTCAAACAAATTATTTTTACCCGCATAAAAAAATAATTACCGAAAATAAATACCAAATAGCCCAAGAGAGGAAAACCCTATAATAGAAGAAGGAACCTCAAATAAGGCCTGTGGCCCAACATCACAACAAATTTTAATTAGTCATTTTAGTACTTGAAAAGGGTAAAATTTCACTTATAAAATTTGAAACTTTATATTAGCAATTAATTTTAAAAAAATATATTTCATCGAACACGTATTAATACAAAATTTAGAAAGCATGCTCATGGCCCAATATAAAAAAAATTATATTATTAATGTAAATTATGTTAGTTAAACACAATTGTTAATTTTAAATTTAAATTAGTAGCGTAAGTAAAATTTTCAAGTAGGAAATAAAAAATTAAACAAGAAGAGGTCAAATAAATACAACATATATTTTATATATTTAAAAATAATTTTAATTTTATATTTATATACAACATAATTCTCCGACAAAGAAAATTCAGATGAATTCTTCCTTCCCTGCGAGGCTATGCCTATGGTCAAATAAGTAAAATAGAAAGTAAAGTAATAAAATAACTTACTATAATTAATTAAAACACATAAATATGTAAAATTCTTTACATCATTAATGCATATAATTTCGTATGTTGAGAAAAATATTTTAAAAACTTTAAAATTTAAGGTAAATTATTAATTTTGTCCTTTAATTATTGCGAGACTTAAATACATCCTCTACTTGATTGACTAAACTTAGATACATCCACGATCATATGATATAGCAAGTGATCTTGAACTCTCGTAGGAGCATGAGACTCTTAATAAAAATTGAGAAAAGTATTGAAAATATCGCTAAACTTGACAGGAGTTTAGGAGTATATTTCATTCATGTTGTACGGTCAGAGGTGTGTTGAAGTTCAGTTAATTAAGTAAATAAGTATTTTACGAATGTCTCATACTAATAATTTACGCTGAATTTAAGGATGTTTTCAATATTTTTCTCTCGTATATTCAATATACTAATATAATAGCATATTCAAATATTATTATCATAATACTCATGTACTTATGAGTTGACTCAAATTAAAGAGAAAAAAATTGGTGTCAAAGTTACACAAACTTTTTTCCTCTTTAAATGGTCAAAGGAATTTGAGCATTTATATATTATTAATTAATTGTAAAAGTCTTTCCACAAACTAAATAATTTCCACCTCTATATTTTTGTCTCTATTGTTATTGCCAATAAACCTTAACTTACTAACTCATTAGAGAAGACCATGAAAAAATATTAATAATTTTAAGTATTTTTTTTTTAATTTAGTTATTTGTATTTAATGAATTCGCATTGTATAAAACTTCATTAGGAGGAAAATATCTTTTTTCATATTAAGAGCTCAAACGCAAGATTTCTGATTAAAAAAATAACAGTTCCATCTGTTGTACCTTATCCTTTGATAGTATTATCAATTGAGGTATAAAAAATTATTTATACTTTATCAAAGCATTTAGAAGAATATATTTTTAATAGCATATGTATAATTTTTTTAAAATGATGTCAATATTTATTATAGTATAACCATTATATTAACATAATATTGTATAAAAAAAATACAATTCAAATGTAATATTACAATTTCCCTTTACAAGTAATTTTTTAATTTATAATTACCTAAATAATTACTTATTAATTATTTGAGTTGAAATAATACATTCTTATCTAATGTAGCCACAATTAAAACCTAGTGCATGTTTACCAACAGATTTAGTTGAATTTTATTTATTTGATTCCATTTTCCACAACTTTTATTTAATTGACAGATGACTAATTAATTCCACTTGTAGAAAATGGAATCGAATAAAAGTTTTATTAAATTAGTTGGTCAACACTATGTTTAATTTGTGACCACAATTGGTCATCCAACCATAATTTAATTAAGCCTCCAACAAAAATAAAATTATGTTTTTATGTATATTTCTGAAAAATAAACGGATAGAATATATTGATTGTATCACGATTTTAATTGATCTAAAAAAAAGCAGTGAAGGCAAAATCGTAGCGGTTCAAATCACTAGTGATATTGTCCGTGAGGCTTAGACTTGCATGACTTTAAAAGATGTCACTAGTGTAAGATAGACCTACTTACTTATATATCCAATGTCTTTATTGTGTTTTCTTGAGATTCAACTTCATCACAAAAGTTTCCCCCGTTGTATAGAATTTGCCTAGACATAGCATTGAAGTTTGCTTCGCCATATCAAAAATTACTAAACTCAGTTTAACTCTAATCCAGATCGACAAGGCTGACACAAGGAGTTACGTCGATACCATCTGTAACAGCCCATCTCACTAGTTATGTTATTCATTCTAGGCTTAGACTTGCACAACTTTAAATCCTTCACCAATTCGTATACTGAATATCTTTGATCATGTGTTTTATCGGTTTTGACTCAATTTTTTAATAGTAAAATAACAAATGAAAAATATTGATCTAATCAATAGTATCAAAATTAATTAATTAATTTGACTATTAAGTGTGTTTTTTTATAGTACTAATAATTAATAAAATAGGAGTCCAAAGCCAAAAGGGCGCACACCAATTTTTTTTTAATCAAAAGGGCAAAGTCGCTCCTGACAAAGCGATTTTCTTTGACAAAATTGACGTCTTTATTTTTTTTTAACATCGCTACCCCTGCAACATTTTTCAAAAACAAAAAAACTTTTTAGAACTGAAATCGCTGTTATAACAGCGATTTTCTTTAAAAGATATTTTTTTAAATCGCTTGGAAGACAGCGATTTCATTCAATTTTTGTATTTTTAAATATATTGTTGTCTTTGTAGTGTTTTGTACTGCCATTTGTTTAAATAATTAATAGTGATTGTACATGCTTGGTTTGACCTTAATTTCTTTAATATTTTCTATTGATTTTGGAGTTTAATGAAATCGCTGCCTGTCAAGCAATTTTTGAATAATTTTTTTTTTTAACTTTTTTTTTAAAATGACTATAGCAGCTATATCAATTAGAAAAATTGACAGAATCGCTGCCACAACGGGGACTTTAAAGAACAAAAATAATTTTTTTTGATGAAATCGCTGTTGGTGCAGCGATTTTATGCGAATTAACGTTTGTCGGAAGTAAATCGCTTTTGACAGAGTGATTTTTTGCCCTTTTGGTTAATTATTTTTTGATATGCCCTTATACATTTGACGCAGTTGTGTTGAAGGAATTAGGGTTTTGTTTTCCATATATTATACATCTAGAGACTATACATTATATATATATATATATATATATATATATATATAAAATATTAAATAGTGAAGTGTGAAAAGAAAAAATATTCAAACCATGAAATTTCTCTAAACTTTGACGTGCTTTTTCTTTGTAGTGAACATCCATAATTACTATATATTATAGTTATTACTATTTACGTTCATATTATAAGTCATCCTTTTTTAAGAATAATTAAATCACAATATATGTCGTTTTATAAAATTTATACATAAAATATCATACTTTGTTCATTATACCCTTATTCTGATTAATTAATAAATCTTGAAAATATGTTTATTTTGACTAACATTAAAAATCTACGACTAATTAATTTCATTGGGAGAGTAATTATTCATTTATTAATTAACTATTTTTAGATCAGATTCATTTGTCGTCTAATTTCATTATCAATAACATCAGATTCATCACGAAAATTTAGATTAATTAGAAGTAATGGAATTTGAATATTTTGTGATGTTGTCACGTTTACTTTAAGAATTTATATATAAAAATATATAAAAAAAAATATTTTACACAAAATATATAGAAAAATTGAGGTGGGGAAAACTTGAATTTTTTTAAAATTTTTTCGATCAATTGGTAAAAAAAATTTGGCTCCAAAAAGTAAAATTTAAACGGTCATCCAAATGCATTTATATTTTTGAAATCTATCCTTTTATCATTTATTACAAAATTGTCATAAACAAACATTAAATAAGGAAATAGAGGTAAAATAACCTTATTTCTTAAGCAAAATGAAAAATGAGACTTTTAATATGGGACAGAGAAAGTAATCGCTATCGATAATTAGCTACTACCATTAACTATTTAGACGATGAGATGGTTAAACAACGCAAAATTGTTCGAGATCTATTATATAATATTCTTAATATTTGAAATTAGACATATATTTGTCTTAGTAAAGACAAACAGGTCCTTAAATTGACTTAGAATATATAGTAAATTCCTTTTTCCTGGTAAGATTAAAATTTGACTGAAAAATACATTTTCAAGCTTTTAAGAATCAGCATTTTCTTTCTTAATTATACTAAAATAATAGTATAGTATTAAAAAAAAATACATGAAACCCTAGGGTTTGAGTGTGCTACCAAAACAAATAATTGGATTTAGGGTTGTCAACATAATAAATATCATCTTGTAAGAAGTTGGTATTTAGGGTTGAAAGAAATTAATAATACGCTTAAGGACGTGGCTTAATAATTAATGAAGTGATTATAAATCTTGGAGATCAATGTAAAAAAAAAATTATTTGCATATGGTGGAAAAAAAAGTTCATTATAGGAGATAAAATTACTCGATACATGTGCTGATGAAATAATTAGAAGGTGATGAGCTTATAATCAAACTTAGTAAAAGGGGTAAAAATAACAAAATCATATATTGTTTGATTTTTTTTTTCATCCAGGAGCCCACATTGAAGCTCTGACTAAATTCGAATCACGCTCTGTAGTGTTCATTCGAAGGTGATGCTCCCAACATGATTTTTTTATACCCAGGACTCGAACCCGAGACCTTTAGTTAAAGATGAAGTACTCCCACCAGTGCATCAGAAGTCATGTTAGCACACAAATAGACTGTTAGACTTTAATTTTACCTTTTCCACGTTCTTGGTTAAATTAAGTCAAGGAAATTAGATCGTGACTTTAATTTATTTTTTTAATATAAAGTTATATGGAAAATATTTCTGATAATTCTTGACTTCTTTTTTATGCAAAAGATAATACTATAGTTAATATTAATAACTAATTTGTGTCATAGCATATACAAAAGTGATTCTAGATAACAAATCGCTTCAGCAGAAGAGTTTATTTTTTAAAAAAAATTATTATTTAAAAATCGCTGTCTTGGTAGCGATTTCATTTTTTAAAAAAAAGAAAAAAAAATTGCAACAAAATTGTTGCAGTAGCAGCAATTTTGCTTTTTTCGACGAAGGAAATCGTTGTTATTCCAACGATTTTACCGTTTTAGTTAATATAAAATTTTATATACCGTTTTAGAATTTTTATTAACATTTTATACCCTTTAGGCTCCAAACTCTAAAATTATACATCGAATTTGTTGTTGATAGGAAATTAATAGACATCAACAAGGAGGATATATATATATATATATATATATATATATATA
>NC_028645.1:3655829-3670288 GCF_001406875.1 Solanum pennellii
ATATATATATATATATATATTTATTTTTATTTAATTTTTTTTTTGGTAAAAAAAATATTTTTTAATTGTTTGTGCATGATTTTCATATATATATATACATTTTATTTTTATTTTTATTTTATTTTTTGGTTAAAAAAAATTATTTTTTAATTGTTTGTGCATGATTTTATGTTTTTTTGAAATTAAACCTAGATATATATATGTATACCATACAATATATATTAAATTTTGTTTTGTAATTATGTTCCAATTCTATGTTTGTAATTAATTTCTTTGTCATATGTCGAGAGAAAGTTTTAGCCCTAATAAAATCTGGCGATTCATATTTTTTTTTTATGATTTGATGATATTTTTGAAAATCGGATGATATTTTTGAATGAAATTTTTTGTATCAAAGTTTAATTTACCTTTTTGTTCAATTTTTATTATATGATGATTTAATTATTAATATCAAGCATTTTGTTGCTGTCAAAAAAGATCAATTATTTGTTATTTAATCTTCATTTTATGTATTTTCTTCATTGATTTGATTCTTTTAATAGATATCGAGAATCAAATTGAAACTAAAAGAATATAATAATTCAAATCATAGGACATAAAGAATTATTTAGATTTGTGTGTTTCAGAATGCACCAATTACCATTATACGTTATAGGATGATTGTTAAACCTTTTTATAAGATTTAAAATTTTAACCTAAAATAATTTTTCAATATTAGTGTTTCCTGACATATTATACAATTTTCTAAATATGATTTTTAGGTTATCATTTCATTTAAAAAATTAAATTTAAATTTAAAGTATGAGAGGAAACACACTTTTATTTACTTATTAATTTTATCTTCAACATTTACTAGTCTTAGTTATTAATTAATAACACTACATGTAATTATATACTATCTTTTAGGTATTCTGATTATGTAAAATTTTTGTGAATTCACTCTCTCTCTATATATATATATTGAATTACTTGATGAAAATCTTGAATCCATCGATATATATCTACAGTGTGAATAATCTTTAATTTTTATATTGTCAGTTCATAGAATTGTATTGTATTTGTTATACATACTTGATTTTTGTTATGCTTTACTTGAGCCGAGAGTCTATCAAAAACAATATCCCTATCTCCACGAAATAGGTGTATTAGATTGTGTACACCTCATCAATCCTCCTCATACCTCATTTATAGGCTTAAAACGAATATGTTATTATTGTTTTTATTGTTCATAGAATTGTTCTTTATTTGCTTTACATACTTGGTTTTGTCATCCTTTCATTGATTCGAGGATCTTTCATAAACAACCTCCTTACCTTTACAAGGTAGGATTAAAACTACGTACACACCATCTTTCTTAAACCCCACTTAATAGAATTACGTACACCAGATATGTTATTGTTGACGTTGTTCATAAAATTGTTATCTAAATATGTGATTCTTGAAAATGAACCAGAAATGGCAGGAGAAGTGATTAAACATGACACGGAGCAATGGTTTTTCTTCATTCCAATTCAAGATAGGGAAGCAAGAGGAGGAAGACCTACTAGACTTACAACACAAGGATATTGGAAAGCTACTGGTACTCCTGGTTTTGTATACTCATCAAACAACAATAGAATCATTGGATGCAAAAGAACAATGGTTTTCTATAAAGGAAGAGCTCCAAATGGGAAGAAAACACAATGGAAAATGAATGAGTATAAAGCTACTACTCATGGACAACCTTCACTAATTACCAATAATCATATCACAAATTTAAAGGTTAGTTTTACAAACCCTAAAAATGTTAGGGTTTTTAAACTAGTTGTAGTAGTATTACTTCTAGGTTTTTATCATGACTTTTACAACTTTCATATACCAATAGGATTGTGATGGGATGGGTAACATCTATTCATCCTTTTCGTATCTGAGCTCTGGGTAAAAAGTAATTTATCGTATGAGTAAGTTTTCCCTGTTACACAACGTGAATTTAAAATTAATCAAAGTATTAATGTGAATACCAAAAATCAGGTGAAAAAAAGACTTGATACATCAGTCATGTAAAAGATTTTTTATATCATCATGTCACCGAAAAGATATATAATAACTATAATAATTGTTCATGATAAGCAAAACTAGTTGTGTTGTTGAGACATAATTTATAATGAAAAGCTTTTAAATGAAATGATAGAGGCAGATCTAGAGGTCCCTATATGTTATTGCTCACAATGAACTCAAGTATTATTATTATTATTATTATTATTATTATTATTATTATTATATTTTTGTTATTAAAAGATTTAAATCGTGAATCTACCTCTAAATAGTTATATGTTTTAACAGGACATTACGTAAAAAAGTACTATTACTTTAAATAATATATGTTACTCTTTTCAATTTGTTCTAATTTTATGTGGCATCGATATAACTTCAGAACTACTCATAATATTTTTTATGTGTTCTTTAAAAAATTTTAATTATTGTAATTTATTATATTTATAAGTTGTTTTCAAATATATAACAAACTAAACAGAAAAAATAAACAAAAAGATTAAAACATAGAAAATACTAAATTTTCAAAGATACCTTCTATATAACAGTAGTATTATTTTTTATTTTTTAAAATTGAAACTTCTACATGTGTTATAAAAATAAATTTTTCAGAAAATTGTGTTTGTTGATTCTGACAATAAGGCATAATAAAAAAAAAATGTTATACAGAATGATATGATGGTATTTGTTAGGAAAGGCAATTTTCAAAAACTATAATTTAAAATATACATATTTATATAGCTATAAATCACATAGTTAAGAATAAAATAGAGAGTTCAAAATAAATTATTTTTTGTATGATATTTCATTAGTAAAATAATAAGAAATAGTGATGTTAGTTAGATACATTTTAATTTATAGCTACATAATAAAATTTGTTATTACTTCCATACATCCATGGATTACTAAAAAAGAATTTAGTTATAAGAAATTTAGTAATGAATTAGCAACGAAGTTTACGATTTAAATTTTTCATAATGGTTCAGACAAAAAAAAAAAATTATTTTCGATACACCTTTTTTCATGTACATGAGGCCGGATTGTTTTTTTTTTTCTATGGCCAAATACGCGAATTAGTTATTATCTTTTATAAATAGTGGTGGTAAGGTGTAATATGAGGATTTTTATTTTTATTTATTTTGATATCAAATTAAAGGGTGTGATAATCTCGTTTAAATATATAAGTTACTTTTAAAAATATTTATTTATTATGAATACATGGGACCCTAGGAAAATTATTCATAGTTTGAATATATTGTCAACTTGTATTGAGAAAAAAAGAAGAAAAGAATTAGCATTGGATTATTTGTTTGTTTTCAAGTAGATATCATATAGTGTTTGGCATATGCTTCTTCATGATTATCTTCTTTTGCTTTTTCCACTATTTATTGAGAATATATGATAAAGACAATACATTATATTATATTAATTAATAAAAAAAAATTTGTTCACCACACATTGGAATATACACACACATGTTTTTTTAAGTTAATATTTTAAAATTTATGATTATTGTTTGATTGTCAATTACCCCCAAATTTATACATTTTTGAAGTATTGATTTACTTTAGAAAGTTATGTTTTGTGTCCAAAGGGATCGTTTGATTCATGGGTTACAATGATATATTTTATAATTAAGCTTAAAATTAAATTTACATTTTATTTTATTGAAAATATACATTTATCTTATATTCCAATCAAATAAAATATAAAATTTTAATTTTGCATATCTTATCTTATTCTATTGAACTTGATATTTATTTTGTTTTGTCTAACTTGATATTGTTTTATTCTATCTTTCAAATGAAATAAATTATTTAAAAATTATAATTTCGAAATAACTTAATTCACCGCTCAAAAAATACCTTCTTTTGTTGCGTAACGGTTTTACAAAATTTATGGAAAAAATGTCATGATTAGATAACATTGTCTTTTTCTTGAGAGAGACACCATTATGCTCCATTAATAATAAAATTTTTTAGATATATAACGTACGAAGTAACAAATTCTTTTCACTTTTTATGTTTGAATAAATGTATATATATTGACAGTGTAAAGTTTTATATATGATAAGTATAGTTTTATAATAATAGTATTTTTTATCAAGTTACTAGTAATATATGTAAAATTATTTTACAAGTGACCTAATTTATCATGTATATATTTGTTGCATATGCAAATCATATAATCTAAACTTTTTAAAGTTTTAATTTTAAGTTATACACATAATATACATTAGAAAAAATCAATATTAGTAAATACTATTAACAGGTGAATCACCTTTTTCAAGAAGTTTATTTGTAATTATCTATTAAATGATATAATGATGTATATATTTTTTTACATCGATATCGATAACTTTATGAGTCGATTTGTTTAGTGTATTCTAAGATTAAATTGAAATAAAGTTATCTTGCGTTTGATTTACGTTATCGATGCATATATATGTACATAACTAATTCTTCTTCTTCTTCTTCTTTTTTTTTTTGAATTTTATGCAGTTACAACATGAATTCAGCTTGTGTAGAGTTTACAAGAAATCAAAATGTGTTAGGGCATTTGATAGAAGGCCAGCTGGTTCTGGATTATTATTACCCCCTCATCAACCACTAATTAATAATAATAATAATAATAATAATAATAATAATAATAATAATAATAATAATAATAATATTGGAACAAGTTCATCATCAACAGAAATAATACAGCCAATGGAAAATTACAATGATTTATCTGAAACCCCATTATGGGATTTTGAGGACTGGAATTTTATTTAAAAAATTAATGTTATTTAGATAGGATTAATTATGATATTATATGTATAATGACTTGATGAATTATCTATTAGGGTTAAATAACTCTAAATATATCCATCAATTCTTAGATCTCAAAAGTTTAGAAATTAAATTGTACTCTTTTCTAATAATTTAGAGAGCTAGGTTTCAATAAATCTATTTATAATTGTTGGATATATATATATATATACTTTGAGTAAATCTATGATGACACTCTCTTGTATTTTAATTTTTTGGAAATAACAATAATTGGAGTATGTACTCTAATCTTATATATATTCTCTTTTGTACACTTTTGAATGTGTTAAATAAATTAATCATTTTTTTTATGGATCGTAAGTTAAAATAGTTGAATTATTTTTATATTATTAGAGAGAATCGTCTAAAGAGAAGAATGGTTGTGAAAATAGAGTTTGTGTTTTTCAAGTTTATATCTCCCTCTTTTCATCGTCATTGTTATGTGTTCTTAAAAATATAATTATATTTTGAAACTAATATAGGCGTGATCTATCTCAGTGTGATCTCTTTGAATAGATTTAATCAACAACAACAAAATTTTCACTGTTCCAATAGTAATCCTCTCGACTTATCTTTTCAATATACAATAATATAACAACGTCGTATGTCTATTTAAACAAACATTAAATATATTTTCATATTAAAAATTCCACCAAAAAAACATCTTCCTTCGACAATTTCTTTTATTTTTCAAAACATTAACTCACTTTCTCAAAATTCACTCTACAATTATTTATATAAAATTGACTACTATTTATTATTGTTGAAATTTTCAGTATCCTTGAATAAATTGGAAGAGCATGGGTCCAACGATATATCAAAGGTTTTTTATTACTTTTTTTATTTTTTTTGTCTTTTCATAATTTATAGGACCCCAATCAAAGTTTTCTTGACTGAATAATATTCCAAATATAAAATTATTTAGCTATAAAATTTATTTGATGTTAAATAATTTATCTGTGGTATCGCGGTTGTAATGAATTCTTCTATAAATTTTTCTTTTTTTTTTAAAGTTAATAAAGCTTTTGTTTTGATTACGTTTTTTCAGTTGAGAATTTATCCGAAACAATATTTTTAGCTCATAAAAAATTCGTATATATTCTATTCTTTTCAGATCTCGTTTAAGATATTATACGTTTATATTGTATTCATTCTATCATTTTAGTTAATAGAACCTTTATAATTTTTAGTGATAGTTTTATTGAGAATTCGTATGCCTAAATTTATTTTTTTTGATTGCGGTGTTTTTATTTATTTATTTTTTAGTGTTTACTAAGTTAGCAAACACTAGAAATTTAGAATGTTATTTATAAAACTTATTTTCACAAGTGAAGTCATTCTTTTTTTTTTAAGAAACTTATTTTTTTTTTCAAAATATTTTATCCAACCAAACATAAAATAAAAAACAAAAAACATTTTAGAGAAAACGTTTTCTCCCATACCAAATACACCATAGATTATTATTTCATTTCTTTGCTAATTTTAACTCTCTCCATAATTCTATAATGAGGCTTAAATTATACTAGGAGTCCGTTTGGATTGACTTAAAAGTCGGTAAAACCAACTTTGAAATCAGTTTTTGACTTTTTGGGAATGTTCAACAAATATAGATTTGACTTAAAATAAGTAACGAAGTATTTGACAAGATAAAAAATGACTTGAAATAAGTCAGAAACCAAAAGAAAGTCTCCTCTTATTTTTTTATTTTTGACTTAAAAACTACTTTTTTAAGTCAATCTAAACGGGCTCTTGTGCTTTTGTCAAGTATATACAACACATAAAGGAATTTTTAGTAATCTTGGAACAGTTTATGATTCAACCTAAAAATCCTAAAATCATATTAATATGCATCAATAACCATTTTTTTTTAAATTCAACTAAAATAGGATTTTGAAAATGCACCAATTATGATTCAAATAAGTACAAGTTTAAGAATTGCGGTGCAATGAAAGAACTGCTTCACTCTTAACTAGAGGTCTTCTATTCGAGTCTCGAATATGAAGAAAATCTTGTCGAGCACCACCCCAACGAACCGGCGTGATCCGAATTTGGTCGAGGTTGGCACTGAATGTGCGAGTCAAATTTAATCGAGGCTCAAATGCAGGCTCCAGAAACATCGGATGAAAACCAAAAAAAAAAAAACAAAGGCACAAGTTCAAGATGAAACATCCACAGAATTGAGTATTTATGATGTATTAGCAACTATCTATGCAAATAGTAACTAAAAATATGATCTTTGTTCCATCAGCAAAAGGTTTCAAACTTAGAGAAAATAACTTTCACATCAAGAAATTATAAATGTGACATTTGACAAAGTTATACACATTGGTAAATAAAATTTCTAGTTCCATTTCCTAGCATTGGTTCCTTTTCAGCTCCCTTTTGTTTGCATTTTCTCTTGTTTGTTAGAACCACGCAACGTAATTACAGTCGAGGAACCATGCCTCGATTTTTATATCACCACTCGTCATCAAGACTGGCACGATGATAACACATGACTGTGCAGACAAATATGAAGAATGACACGAATTCGATGAACATTGCTCCCGTCTGGATAAGATCTGCATGTCTGAGAATAATGGGAATGGCAATGCTTCCCACAGCTGATGCCCCTGTTAAGAATTTAGCAGCATCCATCCAGCTGCAATGATGAAAAAACGAAAAGGCCTAAAACGAGAACAATTTGGTGAAAAGTACACAACGAAAGACGAGAAAGCAACAAGAAAGGAGGAGGTCTTCGTAAAGTAAAACATCAAATCATAGATACTCGCGACATATATCTTGTTTGACCAAAAATCGACATTTTGTAAAGTGTTCTTTGTCAGAAGTGTATTTCGAAAAAGTACTTCAGAGAGAAGTGATACAGTCTGGCTTACGTGCTCTAGCAACAACTCCTGCTGCTACTCAAAAACACTCAAGAATGCCAAATCTCTTAAATAAGTACGTTTGGCTTCATCTATTGGCAGGTGACAGTTTTTTTTTGTTGCTAAAATGGCTTCATCGAGTGAAATTGAAAACTTTTATACCTCTCCACGACATCTTCCTAGACAGGGTAAAGGCTTTGTTCAACTAGACAAATGAAAATTCCCTTTCGGTTACTTAAAGTTGCCCTCATCTTTGAGCGAATTGGCATTGAATAGGACTATACTTCACATGACTCACATTCATAAAACAAGCCTAGTTGTACTAAGTACTGGTTTTTCATCATACAACAAGCAACAGATGATTCACATTCATGTTAGTGAGTGCAGCGAGGTAATCTTTTAACGGACCACATCTTCACATGTGCTCATTATCCGTATACCGTACCACTAACCAGTTTACCCAATATGCAATGTTTACCATATGAAAACTGATTTTATTAATCACTAACACTAACATGACAGTTTTGGCAGATGGACAATCTCTAAACAATGATGTGACTGGCAAAATTAGCAATCACCAAATCCTATATATTATATAAGCTGCCTTCTGCAGTAATACTAGTTATGCACCCCAAGTACCTCAATATCGCACATCTAGTACTACAGTATTCATTTAAATTAGTATTGTTTCACAAATATTCTTCAAGAAAAAAGGCGAATCATTTTATGAATGAAGCATGTACGAGAATCAAATACGATGACATATAAATCTCACAGAGTTTAAAGTGTACATGATCTAGAACATGACTTAATAGACGGATGGAAAATAATACAACAAACCATGACTGATGAAAAGGATTACAATGGGGTTGGGCCAATGAAATATAGTACCCCTCTCCCTCCCCCCTTTTTTCCATTTAACTCCCCCTCCTCACCCCTTTATTCGACATCAGAAAAGACAGTTTATCCTCAGTTTTCATTAGTAAAGAAAGCACGTCTTACAGCAGTATGCAAGAAAATGCATGAGAGAAGGAGATTCAAACTTCTGCATATCGTAAAAGTGTCTTACCCCCCGCCATCTCGACTTATTAGGAACTGTGTGGATCCACCACCAAAGAATAAGCATGGCATGGGAACCACAACGTACATAAGAGCTGTCAAAACCAAGAAATCCTCTTAGTTAGCCAACAAATAGAGCTTACTCTGCTTAAGAAGACAAAATAAGCAAACTACTTAGATTTTATTTCTTTCACAAACCTGATAACATTGGCCACCAATTGCTGTATAAAGCACAAGCCTACAAGAAACAATATTGAAGCAAAAGCATTACAATTAACTCTTTGGAGAAGATCAAAGAGGCACTGTTTCCTTTATCAAACAGAAAGATCATCTTGTATATGAGGTTAATGAGAAAGTAGTGATTGTTGAACTTATGACTACATAAGCAATACACTACATTCATTGGTACTTGCACAAACTTTGGAAATACAGGAGTTCAGACTCATAATGCAGGAAAAGGTTTATAAGACCTACCAGGATCTGTAACAAAATACTGGACGAGAACATGAAGGCAAGCCCCGCAAGCCTGTATAAGACATTATATCAGAACACAGTTTACCAGAAATGCAGACCAAAGGCAAATATTAGTTGAATCACTTACACTTTATCCAAGAAGTGAAAACCAGCAATTGAACCATAAAGATGATGCAGAAACCAGAAAATATCAAGTTAGTAATTGTATGAACATAATGAGATTCGTTAATGTGAAAGTTAATGAGTTATATGGAATTAGAAATATGATCAAATTAACTGTTTTCACGATAATATCATTTGTAAAAAGAAAACTCAAAGAGAAACATCAAGTAAATGAAGTAATGTCACTCTCTATTCACCGCGGTATAGCCAGATAGATCCAGTCTTACCTAGTACTTAGTAGCTTTATGAACAGTAAATTGAGTAGACTAATCAGTTCAAAATTTATCGGAGTTTTATTGATTAACAAGTTGGATTGCGATTAATTACAAATTGAGTATCACAGTTTCATTAGAAGTCAGAGTAAGAGGTAGTCATAGTCCACAATCCACAGCCACATCTGGTTGTACTTACAGATTGGCAGAAGCAGTTATGACGCACCAGAGGATGAAATATTAAACTACAATCCCCTTATCAAAATTCTTAGTATAATTTCAGAAGCGGATTGAATAAAAAGTTTGGATGATATTTCTAAGATGCGTTGCTCCCATAAAATCTGACACATTTTGCGATTTCTCCATTGCTTCCATGTGTTTAGACACACAGCCGATAATAACTTATCTACTAAAGCAACACTACAAAGTTGAATTGCACCATAGGTCAGCTTACCATCCGCAATCGGATGGCCAAATTGAAAATGCCAGTCCAGTCTACATCCACTTAAATGGTGTTCGGATCTATGCAAACTTTCTGCGGTTCAATTCTTCTTGATGATACAATGCGACTTGCTCAGATCCTAGTGCAAACTGATTTTTTATTTGAACTCAAGAATCAAGCTTTTATTTTCATTATTATTTTTTAACTCAAGAATCAATCTTGGGTGAAAAGGAAAATGATAAGACATATTATAAGCTCCACTTTAATCCAGAATTAAAGATTTGTTAAGAACTCTATTGCCAGCAAAAAAGCAAAGATTAAATATGAAAACTGTAAATTTGTTTGAACCATAAGCCTAAATGTTAATCAGAAGTATTTCTGCAGTAGTAAAATTATTACAGAACTCAAAAAACTAAAACTGGGTCATGGCTGAATCAAGAAATCTATTGCCAGCAAAAAGCCAAATCAAAAGATACAAACTTTTTTGAACCGTAAGCATAAGCTAGCGTTTGGCCATAAATTTTTATCCGACTTTCAAAATCTGATCTTCAAATATTTCCAAGTTTACAAAACCAAGCTCAAACCCGTTTTTGGTACCTCTACTAACAAAAATTCAATCTTTTTCCAAGTAAAATGCACGTCCAAATACAACTTCAAATCCCAAAAATCACATCTTTAAACACACAAATTTCAAGTTTCAACTTCAAAATCTATGGCCAAACAGGAGCTTAATGTTTAATCATAATTATTTCAGCTGTAGTAAAATTGGGTCATTTCTATTCATCCAACAAAGAACCCCACCAACCATAATCTAAAAATCAACTACCTTAAACCTTAAACCTCAAACATATGATACAACAACTAGAAAAAAAAACAAGCAGTAAATAATATAACTAAAAAAAGAACAAAAATTTAACAAAAAAATTAAAAAGGGTTTATTGATAATTCAAAACTGAAACTTGAATAGAAAAAAGATTGTACCTTCAATGGTCATCGCCATTTATGGTTAATTTTGAAGGGGCAAAATAGGAAGAAAAACTGTTTTTGATCTGTTGATCCAAAGTCTGATTCTTGAAACTGAAACAATTGAAATAAAGCACTCAAAATTTGGGCTTTTTGTAAATTTAGATATATTTTCTATAAGGACCCTGTAAATAGTATTATTGTTAAGAGATTCCCCATATTTTGTTATTTTGTTGTTTTGTGCTTTAATATTTGGAAAAAAAAACTTTTTAAGGCCCCAAATGTAGTTTTTCTTTTGCCAAGTCTCACCTCCGAGGAAAATAGAATGATGTATATTGCTCGAGAATAGAGTTGTCAATATGGGCTAGCCCACCTCATTCGAGTTAACTCATGCATAATTTGATATTTTGCTGACCAGGTCAGGCTAGTCCATTTTGGTGTTGGCCAGAAAACGATCAGCCCAATCCATAAGTACGTGGGCTACAGGCTTGCCGGAGTAGTCTACTTTTTTAAAAATTATATTTTTTTAAATTATTAAGTTAAATTATAAATTATAATTTAAAAATATTACTATAAATATCAACAAAACAATATTACATGATGTTAATGTTACTAGTTGTTTATCAAATCCACAAATACAATTATCCTTATAATATTTATTAAGATTTTTTTTCCAAGTAAAAGTATAAATATCTAAATACAAATATTAACCTAATTGTTTTGAGTTTAGACTATCTTTAATTTTAAATTTTGATATTATATTATATATTTTTTTGGGAACTTTCACATATACCCACTTAAAAATAGCCTAATTACTCTTCATAGCTATAGTTTGGTAATTATAATTCGTAGCTACATGTTATATGGAGAAAGAGACGAGCGAGACTTGGCAAGAGAGGAGAGAGGAGAGAGAGAGGGGGCAAAAAGTGGAGAGAGGTAAATTATATATGTATATTGGTTATATAACTGTATATTATACATAAGTATTTATATATATGGCAAGCGATATTGAGAGAGAGAGGAGAGAAGCAAGTGAGATTGGGAGAGGGAGGAGAGAGACGAGGGAGATAGGGAGAGGTATGTATATTGGTTAGATAATTATATATTATACATATGCATTTGTATAAAAAGCAAGCGAGATTAGAAGAGAGAGGAGAGAGGCAAGCAAGATTGAGAGAGGGAGGAGAAAGGCGGGCGAGAAAGGGAGAAGAGGTGAATTGTATATGTATATTGATTAAATAATTGTATATTATACATATATATTTGTATATTCTGGTGAATTATACATATACAAATGTAGCTAACTATACAAACTCGAAGTCAACCCACATAATTAATGCATAATGTTAATCGTGAGTGGTAATTATAGCAAACTATAGCTATGATGAGTAATTAAGTAGTGAAAGTTTGCTTAACCGCGTAATTTTTCCTATTTTTTAATTAATTTTTACTGGCCCACGGGCCGACTTTACCGATATTTCTCAAGCCCCAAAATCAGCAAACTTATTCAGGTCGGACTAAAAAACACTTTTCTTAAACGGACTCCAAAAATTTTTAATCCAACCCTATTTAATCTCGAATTAGGCTAGGCCGATCCAACGGACCTAGCCCATATTAACGATTGTACTCGAGATAAATGATAAAATGGTATTTTTATATATGGATAGATTTATTTAAATTAGTACCTTAAATATATTTTGATCAATTTTATTTTCAAAGTTACAAATAACAAGCACTTTTAGACTTTATCATTTTTTTAACAAGCTCTGTTGTGAAGAAGATTAATTTTTTTTAAAAAAAAACACAAAAATCTTAATAAATTTCATAAACTGGAATGTCAAAAGTTAAATCAAACAATGAAATTAATATGTTTGTGAGAGATACATATATGTTTGGAATATCACCAAAGTAACTTTATCGACGTTTAATTCAATGGACATCATGATTCATGAATACCTAATTGTGCTCAACAATAACATACCCAGTGAAAATGTATACGTAGAATTTGTAGAGAGTAGAGAATGTACACAAGCCTTACACTATCTCGTGAAGATAGAAAAACTATTTTCGAATGATCATCTGTTCAAGGTGCAACAAATCAAACTGTATGAAAAAAATGATAGTGAAGATAACACAACAAGTAATAAGGAAAGTGAAATATTACGAGTGGGGTTTGACAGGGGCGGAGCTACACTTGCTCCAGGGTGTCCAATTGGACACCCTTCGTCGAAAAATTTCGTTATATATATAGGCCAAATCTTACTTTATAATGTTATATAAAGTATTTTGGACACCCTCAAAATTACTATTGAGCCGTAGCTCAGTGGTAAAAGTGTGCTTAATACATTAACAATACCCAAGTTCGAATCTCAACATTAAAATTTTGTATATTTTATTTAATGGGTCTGCTTTAAAATGGTTATTTAATTAAAAGACGGAATAATTTTTCAGGAATAGAGCACTAGCTTAGTGGCAATAATGTGCAAAGGTGTTTGGCACTAAGGTTCAAATCCTCGTGGTTATATTTTTTTCTCTCTCTATTTTAGCTTTATTTTGGACACCCTTCACAATTTTTCTGTCTACGCCACTGGGGTTTGAGAATGGTAGAGAGTTTACGTAGACCTTATTCCTACCTCGTGAAGGTATAAAGATTATTTTCGATAAATCACCGGCTTAAGTACAACAAATCAAAGTGCATGCAAATTATTAACGAGCACTAAAAGCCACTAACTTAGAAATATGCTAAGATTGGATCGAACAAACAACATAATAAAAATCAGAATTAGTCAAATTTAAAATACAATTCACATCAACAAAAGAATTAAGATATAAATGGATAAATAAAGCAACAAATATAATAAAACAAGAAAAGAAATAAATTCAACAAATACCAACATTCATAAATATCATTTGACTATTTTTCTTATTTGTTTAACATACTTCTCATAAAAATTCTACAAATAATTAATGAGCAAATTTTATTAAATTATACCAGACAAATATTTCTTCTAACCACTCCAATTAATCTTTTCCTTTTTAATATCTCATCCACCAATTGCCTTTTATCTAAAGCTTAGCCAACAAGTTCACTAAAAAAAAATAAAATTAGTTCAAAACTCAAAAATTAGAAAAAGACAATTAGCTCAAATATCACAAAGTATAGTGTCAAAAACAAAGTTAAACAAACTATATGGGGGTTTAAACAAGTTTAAACAAATTACAAGGGTAGCATATAACAAAAAAACTCACGCGGCGCAAAAACAGTGGCAATATCGTAAATATGTGAATAGATAAGGGTAATTGATGAAGAGTCCTTCTGTATATGTTTGCCATTGTAGTTAACGGACGAACACCAGGGGCTCCGGTGCTTTGGCAGACATCAAACTTCAGTGTCGGAAAGAGACCCTCCTACTTGTCCCCTACCCCACCCCCCCCACCC
>NC_028645.1:3671118-3715064 GCF_001406875.1 Solanum pennellii
CCACCCACCCACCCCACTTACCCTACCACCCAACAAACAGAAATCAAAGAAGCTGTGTGGGAGTTATGGTGGAAGCATAACAGCAGTGAAATTGATTGAATAGGTGAGGGTTTCGAACTGTTTGCCCTAATTTTTCTTGAGTTTTATTTGGGTTAATCATGATCACTTTATGTTTTTGTGTAATGGGTCATGTTTAGTTTCAGTATTAGAGTTGATTTTTGTGAAAAAAAAAAGAGTCTTTTTAGTTTTTAGTTTTTAGGGGTTTAACTGATATGGGGTTTTGATGAAAGTTGAGTCTTTTTTGGGTAAATTTTGTTTGTTGGATAGTAATGTACTATTTCATTTATTGTTGAAGTTAGGGTAAACTAGTTAGGATCGTTATACTAGAAATAACAACATTTGCAATGGTGGAATCTTTGTTATTCATTTGAGTGTTGAATTAATGATCTTTTTTTACTTGTTTAGTTGCAATTTGCTTGTCTTGCTTTCATTTTTAGTATGTTCGAAAAAGAATGTTGATTACCCTTTTTGGTAATTCTTTATTCAACTTCCTAACTTTCCACATGACATGTTAAGCGCATGAGATTGAAGGACATCTTCTTTAGTTTCTTAAACTTCATGCCAAGTCAAATTCAGACAATTAAATTGAAAAAGAGATAGTAGTTAACAGTTCAAGCTTTGTTCATCTGTTTGTAATTGATATATGTTTGTTTAGAATATTACGAGAGTGTACTTACTTGATGCTTAATTCAATAGTCAGCATGAACACCTAATTGTGCTTAAATTGTTGTAACTTTTATTTTTGGCGATGTGTCGTGAAGGAGTAAATGTGAACTAGATGTTAAACTTTACTTGTGGATGTTACAGCTTATCAGAACCTTTTCTTGTTACACTTTTCCTGGTTGATTATTAAAAGAAGCTACTTTTTCTTTTTGACAGGTTCAAGTGGTTCTGCAGGTCTAGGTAGATGGCGTGGACGGAAAAAGATGTCGAGAATGGAAAGGAAAGTGAGTCAGTTGGTAACAATGGTTTTCTGAAGGGAGGGCAATCTTCTTCTGGTTCCAAAGGTTCTCCTGGTAGAATAAGTCATGTAAAGAAGATTTTTGAAGACAAGGATGCTATCACTTATGCAAATATTCTTCGCTCTAGGAACAAGTTTGTTGATGCACTTGCAATCTATGAGAGTGTGTTGGAGAAGGATAGCAAGAGTATTGAGTCTCTGATTGGCAAAGGTATTTGCCTGCAGATGCAAAATATGGGGAGGCTTGCTTTTGAAAGTTTTTCTGAAGCTATCAAAGTGGACCCACAAAATGCATGTGCCCTCACCCATTGCGGAATTTTGTACAAAGATGAGGGTCGCCTGGTCGAGGCTGCTGAGGTATGTGCATGGAGTTATTTTTACTGGTATTTAGCAATAGTCATCCGATCACATTTAGTGGTATCCAATAATAATGATCACATTGGAGATGTTATTGGGGAGAGGTGATTAGACATGACATGACATAGTTGCGTCTTACCTATAACATGACCCTTAGATAGGAAGGTGTGGAGGACATGAATAAGGCTAGGAGATTAGTAGGTAGGAGTGTGTCCAGACTAGTAGGTTGGAATGGATTGTCTTGTTGCCTTACAAGTAGTCATAAAACTACGCTTGTAGTTTCCTTTTCTTCGATTTCTGTTGATATCTGTTGTTTTGTTTAGTTCGAACATAGTATTATTTGTTGTAATACTGTTCTGCTACTATATGTTGTTCTTGTTACTATCTCTCATCTCTTACACTTCCATTATGTCCGTTTCTGGACTGTTTTTTTTTTCTTGAGCCAAGGGTCTATTGGAAACAACCTATCTACCTCACTTTAGTGGTAGAGACTAGGTCTGCATACACTCTACACTAGTGTTTTGGTGAAGCGAGAAGCGGAAAAAAGCGACGAGGACAAAAGCGAGAAGCGAAGTGCGCTTTTTTTTTATTTAAAGTAAATCCATATTTAGTATAAAAATAAAAAAAAATATTAAATAACTAAATAGAGGTAATATATTATTAGCAAAAAGGTAAATAGATATTCAATAATCCTCATAAGTCATAACATATAAAGAAAAAACATAATTAAATCACAAAAGAATCAGTCGCAGCAGCCTCGTAGAGAAGAAGAAAAGAAGAAGAGAACTTACAGCAGTGGAAGCCTGGCAGCAACCAAAAATAGAAAAAAAGTCGCAGAGCAGTCACAAAGAAGAAGACAAGAAGACAGAAAGAGAACTTACAGCAGTCGCAGCGGTCCAAAAAATAAATTTGAAGTCGCGAAAGAGGTATGTGAAGCGCGTAAGGATTTCAGAAATTAAAAAAAAAACTTACAATTTTTTTTAAAAACCCTAATTAGCGCTTTTTCACGCTTGCGCTTCTCGCTTCTACAGTAGAAGCGAGCGCTTTTTCAATGTCGCCTTGCTTCAGGAAATAAAAGCACAGGAGCTGCGCTTCGCCTCGCGCTTTAAGCGTGCTTTTCCTTGCTTTTTATAACACTGACCCAGACCCCTCTTTGTAGAACTGCACTGGCATGATGTTCTTGTACATTCAATCTGTTATGAATATAGTGGAGCTTCTGATGTTAATAACTCATGATTCCTTGTTTTCATAGGTTTGATAGAAATAAACTGCTGTGATAATCTCATCTTCCTCTTTTTTTTTTTTTGGGGGGGGGGGGAATAAACGATGCGTCATCCACAAAGGAGCTTAAAGTAGATGTGTAGTTAGAAGGGAAGGAAAAAGGATTAACAAATGAACTAATGAATCCCTTTTCAGTGTCAAATCTAAGATAAGGGACCTAACAAATCCAACAACTGATTAATGCTAATTACAGTAGTCATATCAATCCAGCAAAAAGGATAAAGTAAGCACTTTGTCTTGAGGAAGTGATTTGGAGTTGAGATTCCATCAAAACACCTCATACCCCTTCCATTCCATATGGACTAGAAGATAGCAGCAGGGATCATCCTCCAAATCCTTTAGATAGCTTTATAAACTCTCCACAAGCGCCAGTTTTGCCTCTTTTATGGTCTCCAGCATGACCCATTTTAAAGCAAAAATACAGTTATGCATTATGGGTTCCAAGTGTACCAAAAAAGATGTTTTTTTTCTTTCACATGGCTAGCTACTAAAGGGGTGATTTTGACAGTAGAATATCTTAGAAAGCTGAAGGTTATTTATGACAGTTGGTGCTACATGTGTAAGGAGGCGGGTGAGACGTGGATCATCTTCTTATACATATGCGAACTAACCATGAGTTTAGTGTGGGATATTTTAATTGGTTTGGCACCACTGAGCAATGCAAAATACTGTGAAAGAGTTTATGTTCAGTTGGAAGAGCGGGAGAAGGAGGAGAAGACGAAGGAACTTAGTCTAACTCTTTGGTACAACAACAACAACATATCCAGTTAGTCCCACAAAGTGGGGTTTGGGGAAGGTAGAGTGTACATAGACCTTACCCTACCTTAGAGGTAAAGAGACTAGAGATGAAGAGACTGATTCTAATAGACCCCTGGCTCAAGAAAAACAGTCCAAAGCAGTCCCCAAGTCTATTTTTTTTTTGTAGTTTCTTTAATTTTGTATAGCATTGTATCCTTCTCATTGACGCAAGAGACCTATAAGAAGCTTGGAAGTAACTAGTAATAACTTCTACTAATATGCTTGCCGAGTAGCTAGTGCTCTGTCAATTTTTTTGAAGGAAGAAATGAATAGAAGCAGGTGGGAAGAGATATAAATTTGGAGAAAAATATGGTATCAATGAGAGTAGATGAATGCTTACCTTTCTTGCAGCAAACGAGTTGAAATATTATTTTAATTAGTTCAAAGATTTCAGATCTCCGACGAGCTAGGCTGATAAATATCAAGCTAAAAGCTAGGTACAAATAGTTGAATACCGAAGTGGACTTCGGTTTTTGGTAGAGTGGAGGCTTAAAGGCCTTGATGATAGAAATATGCACCAAGGCAATTTCAAAAAGAAAAAGATAGAAATGCATCAAGGAGTATTGCATTTTCATTCTTATGGTGCTAATGTGATTGGATTTGGAAGTCTGCCTAGATGGAAGAGCTGGAAAAAATTTGCTCTAGAGATGGTAAATTGACCTCTTATATGATCGTTTTAACAAGTGAATTTTTTGATATGGAGAAATTGTTTGGATCCTCTCAAATCTCTCAACATTTGCCTAGTGATCTGAGCCCTGGGGGCATCAGTTTGACAAGGTTACTTCAAACTAAAAGATTTAAGAAGTGTTCTGGAGTTAGATAGAATTCTGATTAAGCAAATGATCTAGCTTCATGAATTTACTGCAAAAGTTTACATGAGTTGCTTTAAATTATTCTGGTGTTTTTTTTCCTTTTGTTTTTTTTTGTGACAAAATAACCACTGTTCGAAGCTATTAATCTATTCATTTATAGTTCACTTAACTTTTACGTTGAATTTGAATCAGAAGCTTATCACTATTCAGAGCTCTCTTTTGCTTCATTTATAATTTTCAGTTAATCTTTATCTATAATTTAAATCAATGCAGTCCTATGAGAAAGCACTTAAAGCTGACCCCTCATATAAACCAGCAGCAGAATGCCTTGCGATTGTATTGACTGATATTGGAACCAGCCTGAAGCTTGCTGGCAACACTCAGGAGGGAATTCAAAAATACTATGAAGCTATCAAAATTGATTCACATTATGCGGTGATTAATTCCACTTTCCAGTGACCTTTTTTACTTTGCTTTCCATGGCTTTATCACGGAACCAAACTTTAACATGTTGTGTTGTATTTGCAGCCTGCTTACTATAACCTTGGCGTTGTATATTCAGAAATGATGCAATACGATATGGCTCTTAATTGCTATGAGAAGGCTGCACTGGAGCGACCCATGTATGCTGAAGCTTATTGCAATATGGGTGTTATATTCAAAAATCGTGGGGATTTGGAGTCTGCAATTGCTTGTTATGAGAGGTTGCTTCAATGTTAAATTCAGTTTATTTAATTGAAGTTTGTATTTTATATGAGGTGGCCATATGATTTGGAGTCTCCATCTTATTACTTTTATTTCTGTTTATGCTTATTCAGGTGTTTAGCTGTGTCCCCAAATTTTGAGATCGCAAAGAACAACATGGCAATTGCTCTGACTGATTTAGGCACAAAGGTAAATTAGTGTGTGAATAGTCCCAACTTCATTAAATGGCAAATCCTTCAATGTGAAGACTTCTTACTAATTTAGCAGTTATTACTATCTCTATGTCGGCTTCCTGCCTTCCTGTACTGTTAATGTGATAGCCATATTGCAATTTCTTAGTGAAGAGCATGGTAACCGTGTTTAGAAGCATTTCACAATTACTTTCTGCCTTATTGTTCACACATCTATCTTTTGCTTCTTGTTGAACATTAGAAGATATGTTTCAAGTTTATTATTTTAAAAGTATTTAATTGTATTCTTGTTCTAGATGAACATACGTCCAATTTTAAGTGAGAAATCCATACGAATTTTAATAAGCTCTTTTTCATACAAATTGAACCCTGCAAGTGTTTAATTCAAGTTGATACAACAACCAGATACAGCCTTATGTTTCAAAGAAAAACTCCTTGCTTATTTCAAAGTCAAAAAAGCCATTGAAGGATAAATATTGAGTGGTGAGCATTTAGCAGATACTGCTTGCTATGAAGGCTGAAATATTATCGTAGCAACATAAGAAGTTTCCAATTGACAACTAGCTGCCCCAATCCATTAGGAAAAAATGGAGGTTACCTTGAGTATATATGAACATTATTGTTAAAGAATGAGAAAATCCCACATCGGTTAAAGAGATGGGTGGTCTCCATATAAAATTTGGACAATCCTCCTCCCTTTGAACTAGCTCTTGGGGTGTGACTTAGGCCCAAGACCTAATTTAACAATGATCACCTTTTCAAGGGAACAAATATGAAGACATATGGTTGTTCTTATCTTTTATTAGCAGTTTTAAGTTTTAACAAATTAGATTTTTTCCTTCTTCATTATAATAAATTAAGTTAGAGCTTTCCTGGTTTCTCAGGTCACTTCTTTTAGAACTTCTAAAATTTTGTCATGCTGATGAATTCTTGGTTTCTATTCAGGTTAAGTTGGAAGGAGACATCAACCAAGGTGTGGCATATTACAAGAAAGCTCTTTGCTATAACTGGCACTATGCTGATGCAATGTATAATCTGGGTGTTGCCTATGGTGAAATGCTGAAATTCGACATGGTAATTTTGTGCTCGAGTCCCTCCATTTACCTCAAAAGTGACAACATTTTAGAATAATATGTGCTCTTCCAGTTGACATAAGGGCTGTAGCATAATGCAGTAATAGGATTGTTGAGTTATCAGCTATGAGGTTGTTGGTTAGTTTTGTGGGGTATATAGATCAACATTGAAGAGCCACATTTTTCAGGGATTGCACTTATTTCTGCAGCCCACAATGGCTGAGGTTCAACCTCTACAATTTCCTCTGTCCCAATTTATGTGGCACACTTCTCTTTTTAGTCTATCCCAAAGGCCAAACAAATGACCACTTCTTGTGTTTAGAAATCATATAACTTTATAATCCCTCTTTTTCCCTTTAATGAGATAATTTATCGCAAATGTCTATGGCTTGTTTTAGACACTAGTTTCAAAAGTCTCTTAAATTCTATGCGCAGTCAAACAAGGCCACTAAAATGGGACAGAGGGAGTACATAGATGTATAGTGCCTCAAGTGTTTAGTTTTCAGTACCTTCCCATTATCTTCTCTCTTTTTCCCCTCGTTCCACTCTTGTTAGTCATTTCTTCTCCTGGATGAGAAACTTATTCTTGTTGCCATTGTGAAGGTGGTGTTGATTTATTTTCACGTGCAGGCTATTGTGTTCTATGAACTTGCTTTCCACTTTAATCCTCATTGTGCTGAAGCATGCAACAATTTGGGAGTGATATACAAGGATAGGGACAACCTTGATAAAGCAGTTGAATGTTATCAGGCAATTATCTTGCACGTGTTTTTTTATATTTGGGTTGGGCTGAGGATATAAATATTTTATTCAATTTGCTATTGTATGTTTCACAGTTGGCTTTGTCAATCAAACCAAACTTCTCTCAGTCATTAAACAATCTCGGAGTAGTTTACACTGTTCAGGTGAACATTGATTGATATCTGCTAGTGTCTGTGTAGTATTGTCATGTCCTGTCGTTAGTAACATCTTTCTTGATTGCTCGCAGGGTAAAATGGATGCTGCTGCTAGCATGATTGAGAAAGCTATCATTGCAAATCCAACATATGCAGAGGCATATAATAATTTAGGTCCTTATTCCACCTCTCTTTTATGTGTGTAAACTTACAGTCTGTTTTGTTTCTCTATGCATCTCGTGTCTATTTCTTTCTCATCCCAGTTTCTGTATAATGTTGCTCTGCCTATCCCCTCAGGAAAAAAGAAGAAGCAAATTAACTATCTCAGTTGCGCTTTTGGTTGTTATGGTGCTACTTTCTCTAGAACATTATTTCTGACATTTATAATGTAACTACTTGAAACATATAGGAAGCTTTCTCCTCGCATCAGTTGAGAAAATGATTGATTCGAGCACTGTCTATACATATATATACGACTCTTTCAAGCTGGCACGGTAACTTTTTTTAAAAAGTCGTATATATATGTATAGACAGTCGATGAAATGAATATATATTTAGTTGTGCACCCTAACAAACAAAAGTTGTTGTGGGTGCACTAGTCGAACGTGCCAGCTTGATGCACAACTGCACGAGATCGATTCTCGATGAAGGCACCATTTTTAACTTTAAATTCAGCCTTTTCTCTTAAAAGAACTTTTTAAAAATTACTTTTATTTTTGCCACCTCATCTGGCCCCACCCCTTTCTTAACCACCCTTTTTTTGTCATCCGGTCCCATTCCTAACTTAATTGAATTTGAAAACAAATAAAAGCCATAGCACAATTCTAAACAAAATATAAGACTAATTTTCCCTAGCACAATTCTAAACAAAATATAATATTGCTCGAAAATCTACAACTTACAAATATTCTTCACTGTATAATTGAAGTCCTACTCCTATTATCTCTGGGTAAATTGGTAAGTTCTTCTTTATAAGCATATTTTCTTTTTGCAATAATTTGTTGTTGATTCTTGTGATTTGAGATGGATAGATTTTTTTTGAAAAATAATTTTCTCAACTCAGTGCTAGGTTTAGAGACAATTCTTCGCGTTTTATAGATGAGCCCTGGAATACAAGATGAAGTGAGAAGACACTATATTCAACAAGGGTCTTGTCACTCCTAGCCTTAACCTTGAGCCACTCTTAGTAGTGCCCCCCCCCCCCCTCCCCCGTCTTCAAATCCTGAGGTCCCTGTATTTTGTGGAATTACCTATTTCCACTCTTCTGATGTTTTCATCCACAAATTTCTCATTAAGCCATCCAATTTTATTGATAAATTCTTCCAAAGTGTTGGAGCCATCTTTTAGGTCGTTTATGCTGTCACATTTGTGTCAGTAATCGATTTAGTTGTGGAAAGTGATTAACCTTGCAGATGTATATTTTAAATCCTTGAAGAAGTATTACTCCTTAGGTTATTGGGATAATCGACTATTTGTTGGGAATTGTACAGGAGTTCTTTACAGGGATGCAGGCAATATATCCCTGGCCATTGAAGCATATGAGCAATGCCTCAAGATAGATCCTGATTCCCGAAATGCCGGCCAGGTATTGCCTATTCTCTTATGATTTTGGAAGTATCCTGACTTTTTCTGCAAGACCCTTCTTTTGATATAAATACTTTTCTTGAAAATATTTGTAAAATAGATGAATTCGATCATTAGATGCTACTTTTGATGGATATTTAGCCTTGGCTACTTATCCGATTTTTTTTTCTCAAAATAAAAAATAAAATAATTGTCAGATAGGAAAAACTGTTATATTTCAAGTCCTTTAAGACAAAAATGAGAAGTTGGAATGCAATATATTTGAAAGTGAGTCAATTTCTGATAATCTCTTGACTATGCATATGAGAGGGGAATTTCTTACTTGACCAAAATGAGATGGGAATTTTTGCGTCTTCGTTTAGAAGTTTTTGGATTTGCTAAAACCCGTTTCATGTATCTTTATTTTGTGTTCTGCAGAACCGGTTACTTGCCATGAACTACATTAATGAAGGAACTGATGACAAGTTATATGAGGCTCACAGGTTTTATTTACATCTTTCTTGTGGGATCTATTGTATAATATATGATGCTGCAAGTGCTACCCTAGCATGGGAGAAAAAGGGAAATTAACAAGTAGGGAAAAAGGATAAAGAAAGTTGTGCATGCTGAAAGAGTAAGGAAGAATTTGAGGAAGTCTTCTTTGCACAGAAGATAGTCGATAGGCATAGTACTAATAACAATAGCCTTGTGAGATTTTTATCAAAGAAAATGCCAAAAGCATAATACGAATAACAATGTCAAAAGCATAATACGAATAACAACTATATTTTAACTTTTTAAGGACATGACTGATATATGAGTTTACTTTGATTGTGCATTAAAAAGAATAGTATAGTCAATCATACTCATCAACAAAATATATATATGTGGTCAGTCATGTTTGCTGTATAATCTTGATGTTGATGTGTGATTGTACGATATGGTGCCTAACATGGACATGAGAACCTTTATTGTAGTCTGCTTTACATGATCACATGTATCAACTTCCCCCTTTCCGACACTAAGTAACTATGGGGCTGTGCCCATAGAAACCTCTTTTAATCCATTTTCAGGAGATCAATCAGAAGTTCCATTACATAGGAGAGTTAAACTGCATAAATCTCATCTTTTCAGTTTCTCATAAGTCCTTCGAGCATCATTGTCTTCCTATATCTATACAGTGGGGAAGCCGGTGCTAACAATAGAACTCTAGTCCTACGTTTATGGACTTTTATATTTCATCCACTAGGTCAAATGCCAATATGATATGATTCTAGTATAGGTAGGAATAGCTTGTGTTATTTCTCTCCTCCGTGGTGCACTTTAGTGGTCTCCAGTGTGCACCCTTCACCAGAATGGCAAAGGGATGATTGAGAAAGATGCAGCTAGACTTCATCAAAAGAAAGATGCAGCTAGACATATCGTACCTTAAGCTTATGAAGAATGGCAAGCAATCTGCACCTACCATTGGATTGGAAACACTGATAAGCAAGCTTCCATGGGTGAGGCTACCCCCCATCGGGAAGCCAGGGAGTTATGACGCAGCTATAAAATGTTCGTGCCACTGCATGTGCAGGGAGTGTTAAGCCAGTAACTACAGAACCAGATTCGCAAGTCATAGATGGAACCATGACTGGGTCGAAGAAGGCTATTGAGTTATTGGCGATTGATGAGGTCAGGACTGTGATCAATGGAGATACTCCACTAAACCCTAGTGCCTGAATGTTGGGGGTTGAGTCGACAAATGGAACAGTGACATCTGGGATTGTAACCCATACCCCAATGGAGGTTAGCAAACTGAGGCTGGCACTAATGGTGGATGGAACACTCTATTCACTGGGAACAAGCTCGCAGAGAAAGGTTTGAGTCTCAGAGAAACTCAATACTGTCATAGAAAGGCTGGTGGAGATCCCTAGACAACTTGCAGATGGCCTGCACCAGGAGCTCGTGGAGACTGAAAAGGAGGTCAGGGCACAATTTGAGAAGTTGTCCTCAACTGAGGAGTCTTATTAGGAAAAAATAGTGAGTCCATCGGCTGAAGTTGCGGGACCCAAATTCAGGTACTCTTTTGCCAACATGAAAAGCAGGATTGCACAAAATAGAATTTTTCCAATTTGACTACTGAGTGTGGGACTCAGATACACGGTGAAAATAATATTGAAAAAGAGGAATTTAACTTCTATAAGCAACGTCTTGGTTCTAATACTAGTTCCTTACCAACTATACCAGCTGCATCTAATTGCCCCTGTTACATCTGAGGAGGTTCTTTAAGCTTAAATGACATTGATGGAATGAAGTCCTCAGGCCACAACGGATTTAATGCTTGTTTCCTTGAAAAATCATGGCCAGTTATAGACAGCAATGTTACTGTCCTGTATTGACTTTGATACCCTGAGTATGCCTGCTGTTGTGAACTGTACTAGTGTTACTCTGATTCCCAAAGTGCAACATCCTACCTCAATCAGAGAATATAAACCTATATCCTGCTGCTGTGTGTTGCAAATATTATTTCCAAAATTTTGACCAAGAGGCTGCGAACAATGATGGATAAGTTGGTGGATAACACACTCAATTTGCTGTTGTACGTGGATGACTGATAAATGAAAACTTCATCTTGAGTTATGAATTGGTCAAAGGGTATGGAAAATCAGGTATTTCTCCAAGATGCATGCTAAAGGTGGATATGCAAAAGGCTATGAGTCCATTATGTTAGTATTTCTTGAACAAGGCTTGATCAGTCTCAACTTTCCTGATGGTTTTGTCAAATGGGTTTATGACTTGTGTCACTTTTGTCTCTATGGAATTGTTGTTAATGGTATGCTCACAACGTTTCCTGCTAAGAGGGGATTAAGATAGGGTCATCTCCTCTCACCTTTCCTGCTAAGAGAGACAACATTACTTTACCATGCTTCTGAGGAGAAATCACGATTTTAATTCACCCTAAATGTGAAAAGCTTAATACTATCCCACTAGGATTTAGTGATGACTTATTGCTGGTCTGCAAAGGGGATTAGATCTCTGTGATGAAACTGTTTGTTTGCTTTCAGAACTTTTCTGCAGCCTCTGGCCTCAAAGCCAATGTCAACAAAAGATCTGTGTATTTTGGAGGACGTGACACTGCCACTACGCAGAATATTCTTAACATGTTACACAATATACGAGGGATGCTTGCCTTTTAGGTATCTTGGTTTACCATTAAGCACTAAAAGGCTACTAATCTGGCAGAATTATCAGAGGGTTGCACTGAGCTAGGAGGATGATAGCAATGGATGGTCCCTCATGTGAATAGAAGGAAGGCTATGGCAGAAATGTTCAGGATTGTTGTTGCTGGTTGTGTGTATTTTATATGACAGGAGAAGAATGCCAGATTTCACCAATGCCAGAGAAAGGGACCCTGAGTCAGCCCAGAATGATTGTCCAAGAAACAGTCAAGAGAGAAAGCCTAAAGCCCAAGCTAGCTAGTGGAAGTCATGCTCTTAATTTCTACCCTGGAGTTATTGGCATAGCATAGTGTTGTTTAGTTATTTTGTCTGCTGGACTCATGAGACTATGTCCATAAGCCAGTTTCCCTTCGAGCTTTCTACATGACATCATTTTGGTTAATAAACCTCTTTATCACCAAAAACAAAAAAAGATAAAGTGAGCTGGGGGCCCTTTTTCATTTTTTTTGATGACGAGGGAAACCCGTTGTCGCTACCCTTTGGGTGCACAAAGGGTAAAAGCCCCGCTCCTATGCAATAGCTCGCAAACCACTAGGAGAGGCAACCCGCACCAGGCAAGCCTGGTGCGACGAGCTCGACCCAGAAAGCAGACCCCTTGCTTTCGCTGCAAGGGGTTTCGAACTTGAGACCTCCAACATGGAAGTCCCAAGCTCAAACCATTGGACCACCCTGAAGGGTTTTCTTTTTCATTTTTCATGACCAAGAAATTATTCTGAGCAAACCCTTTGCACCAATCACAACCTTCGAAACTCAGGTTATTGGGGCCTCTCATCTACCCACCCTTATCTACTTAAATACCAAGCTTAGTTCGAATGACACAGGGCCCAAACCTGTGACCTAAGTCACAATTCCCTCAACCTTCGCCGCTTGAACTAATCCCTGAGGGTTCGACAACTTTTGTTTCAATGGTGACGCAAAATAACCATACTGATAACCTAGTAAATATCTTCTGGTCTACCTGGCAAAAAGGTGATTGAAGTAGAGGAAAAAACAGTAACTGGAGAAGCCGTGACCTGCTATAACTTTCAAGCGAAATGAGATAACAAGTTTCATCCAGCAAGTGTTTAGCCTTTCATGTTTCTGGATTAGTCAGGAAGTGAGAGTTTCCTGGCAGAAGTGGGCCATCGTGTTCCAACTTTCATTAATTTAGAAGATTACGGATAAGAATGCTTTCTTTGAGTTTTTCTACTATTTGATATGTTCTGTACCTAAACATGACACTGTATTATTCATGTATTTTTCTTTTCGTCACTTGCTGCTTGGATTAATAGGACTTCCCCAAAATCCCATATATGACCTTATTAAATATAATGGAAAAAAGCTTCAGGTGGCCTTTGTCATTACGATTAGTAATATACATGTACCTATAGTTGGCTGTATTTTTGGTTTCACATGTTTCTGTTTCTGGATCTGTTAGTGCCTATCCTGACTGAAAGTTGCATAATGTAGAGACTGGGGTCGGCGTTTTATGAAATTATATCCACAGTACACTTCATGGGACAACTCAAAAGTTCCGGAAAGGCCTCTTGTGATCGGATATGTCTCACCTGATTATTTTACTCACTCTGTTTCATACTTCATCGAAGCACCACTTGCCCATCACGATTACACAAACTACAAGGTGGTGGTTTATTCATCTGTTGTAAAGGTATTCTTTTCAATCCCCAATTGCTCATTTGTCTTTTTTCTAAAGACAGCTCTTAGTTTGCTGTTAGGATTATATCATTAAGACATTCTTTGGGAAAAATCACTAAGGAATGCTCTTATATGGTTCTTTGTTTGGAACTGCAGGCAGATGCAAAAACAAACAGGTTTAGGGACAAAGTCATGAAAAAGGGTGGTCTCTGGAGGGATATCTACGGGATTGATGAGAAAAAGGTATCCAGCATGATCAGAGAAGATAAAGTTGATATCATGGTTGAACTTACAGGCCACACAGCAAATAATAAACTGGGAACCATGGCTTGCCGACCTGCGCCTGTACAGGTAATCTTTATCTTATGTCCTAAACTTAATTGTTTCCGATTTCAATATTGCTGCTCTGACTGAAGCCCAACTGCATCACATGAAACATGTCTGGCTTTTAAGGGGAAGTTCTGGTCTTTCATTTTTTTTTTTTTGATATAATTTTAATGGGAAATGATTAAGCTGGGGTCACATACAGTGAGAAACTGGAATTTGGTGGTTCTTCTCTTTTCCTTTATTAGGCTTATTAATAATCCCAAGGGATATCTCCTCTCATCATTTATTGACTTTTATGCTTCCAAGAGGTTGATCAATGGAGATATATGTATAGCATGGTGTTGCTATTACCAAGTTTATATTTCTAAAGGTGGTCTGGAGATTGGTGTGCATCATGTAATACAAAGTCATGAGTGTGTATGCACTCGAAATCATTCCGAATTATGTCAAGAGTGATTTTCGTCCATGCTAGCCTTGTAATTTCCTATGATTCAAATTTTGGATCTTATTGAGTATGAAGGAAAAATACGTACATCTTCTTTGACCATACGGCAATCTTTTTCTAATATACATGGATAGCGGTGTTACTAGGAGAATTGCATGGGTGGTTGGAATTGTTATAAAACGCTGTCCAGCATGCCTGTTAGCTGAAAATTTTCATTTGAAATTGGTAAGCTAATTAGTTTATGAAGACAGCTGAAGCCAAAGGTAAATCTTTTACGAAATGGGACAGTTAGTTATTTTCATTTTACAGTCATTTTGGTTTATGCTAATTCAACCACTCTTACTGAGCGTCTGAAAAACATGTTATGCTTTTAGTTATCAAAGTTTCCCTGCTATAAAGGAAGTCTTAAACTAATCTACTTGCTATGACGGAACTTTTGAGCTGTTATTGCGCTGTCTCATGATTCTATATGTTTCTCCTACTAGGTGACTTGGATTGGATACCCTAACACAACTGGTTTGCCCACTATTGATTATAGAATCACTGATGCTATGGCTGACCCTCCTAATGCAAAACAGAAGTAAGTGGGAGAGAGTTTTTTTTCATGTTGACCTTACCAAGTTGGATCTCACGACAATCTTGTGGCTAATCCTATAAATTTTTTTGGCAGACACGTGGAAGAGTTAGTCCGATTGCCAAATAGCTTTCTTTGTTATACACCCTCTCCTGAAGCTGGGCCAGTGTGTCCTGCACCTGCTTTATCCAATGGCTTCGTTACATTTGGTAGCTTCAACAATCTTGCCAAGGTATTAATCCGGAAACAAGTGTCATTGAGAAGTGTGTGGTGGGATTGTTTTGTGGTTTTTAAAGTTCAACTGTATTCAATCATTCATTGATAGCATTCTGTGGTTCTTTCTCTTTATATTCATGTTGTGACTTGCTTTCAATACAGATAACACCGAAAGTTCTACAAGTTTGGGCGAGAATTCTATCTGCAGTTCCACATTCTCGGTTAATTGTTAAGTGCAAGCCTTTCTGTTGCGATAGTGTGAGGCAGAGATTTCTTTCTATTCTAGAGCAGTTGGGATTGGAGCCACAGAGAGTTGATCTTTTGCCCTTGATCCTTCTAAATCATGATCATATGCAAGCATATTCCCTCATGGACATTAGGTAATGCTTTTGCTCATGTGGCCTTATATTCAGCAATCTGTGCAAGCGTTTGATTTCATTTGTAAATTGTTCACAAGGCTGTCTTTTTTAGTTCCACTTCCAAATTTATATGGGTATCAAGCTTAACTTTGAAGATGCCCAACGAATACAATGCTATTACTATATCCATCTCTCTTCTTTCTCCTAGAAGATACCCAACGAATACGATACACATATGCTCTTCTCATCTTACTCGTACGTTATGTCTAAATTAAAGGTCATGATCTCTTTGTTCACTAGTGTTTTCTACACTGAAGTCAACTATTTCTTTGCATTATTGTTAAATACAAACATACAGATTTGCTGCAAGACTGTCAACAGTAAGTCGCAACATAGCTTGTCACAGAAGCTGCAGAAACATTCTGCATTTGATAGATCCCTGTTCATCAAGAAACTAAATGGACTTCCTTTTGTAGCTTGGATACTTTTCCTTATGCTGGAACAACCACTACATGTGAATCACTATACATGGGAGTTCCTTGTGTCACTATGGGAGGTTCCGTACACGCGCACAATGTTGGTGTGAGTCTTCTTAAGACAGTCGGTAAGTATGTTTTTTTGATCTTGCTCTTATTAATTTCCTGTATATTACGAGCTCTTGTACTTGCATTTGTCAATTGACCCTGAGAAATAAGTTTCAGGGGGAAATCACAAGTTTTTTCTAACACATTGTACAATTGGTGGGCAATTTTGCATTTTAGGGTTAGAAAACCTTGTGGCGAGGAATGAAGATGAGTACGTTGAGTCAGCTATACAGCTGGCTTCAGATGTTACATCTCTATCAAACTTGAGAATGAGTCTGCGCGAACTGATGTCAAAATCACCACTTTGTGACGGGGCCAAGTTCACCCGAAACATCGAGTCAATATATAGGAGTATGTGGCGCAGGTACTGTGATGGCGATGTGCCATCTCTGAGGCGTATGGAATTATTACAGCAACAGCAGACACAAACTGAGTCGGTTGTTCCAGAAGAGTCTTCTGTGAATCCATCGGAAAGAACCATCACTTCTGCTCCTACAGACGGATCAATCAAAGAGAATGGATTCACTGCGGTACCAGCCTTGGCACTTAAATCTTCCACTAGTGAAGAAAATGGGGTGCAATCGAATCACAATGGTAATCATGGTAACCTGAGTTGAGAGTGGTAGTTGTTTGCTCTGTGAGTCTGTCCGCTAAGAAGTGGGGAATGATTGGTAATAGAAGCCAAGATTCAAGAACACAAGTCTTCAATAGCATGTCTGAAATGAGACCAAGCCTCTCTTGTATCATATAATTTACGGGGCAGTTATGCGCGCTATATTGAACGGCTGATTATGGTTGATGCCTGCAGTCGCGTCTCTGTTGCAGAGTGCGCAGGCATTATTTTTTTGCGGCGAAGAATGTTGGAAGGGCTAGTGAAATTATTATTTGTTCCAAAAAAAAAATAATTAGAATTGTGGTGTATTAGGATGTGGGTTGTACTAGTTATTTCTCTCTATGCTTGAGTTACAAGTTGGAATTTGTAGATTTGGATCCTCTCTCCAATGGAATGAATGATTTTTGTCTTCTACTTTTCTGTTTAGCTTTCAAGTATGTTGTGTTCCAAATGGACATTGATCAAATTGAAGAAAATTAACATGTACACACAATTTGATAGTCATTAGGAGGGAGGGTTTCAAAAAATTGGTAATTTATATTTTCGAAGTTCATGGATTATTACACATGAAAAATTAAAAACGTTTTTGAATTCTTGTTTCGTGACACCTATAAATGCTTTAAAAAAAAGTGGTGTGAATCCTATAGAAGCTATGAATATTGTGTTCACTAGGTCGTTACGAATGCTTTAACAAAATTTAGGGTAAAAAAGATTAAATTTCCAAAAATTTATGAACTAATACACTAGGTATTGAGATTCATGAAAAATTGGGGCAAAAAAATTGATCAATCAAAAATCTAAAAATTCATTTATTAATACACACTAAAATAAAAGAAAACTTATCATGAGTGAATGGACTCATAAAATTTTAGCTCAAATAAAGACGGTCACACATTTTGAAAAATTTAATGGAGGATCCACAAAGGTTTCACAAAGAAATCGTTCAAAAGTCATATAACCAAAACATTAATGGGCTAACATACGAAAAACTGAGAGTTCGCGCAATTCATGTGAATTGACTCTCCTAAATGCCCAAAAAAGACTCAAAGAATGTTGAGATTATAAGTACTACTCCTCCAACTCCCTACAAAGGGTTTCGTAATCAATGAGCTAATACAGATGAAAACAAAAGTCACATAATTCCAAAAAGTTGACTTTTAAATGCGAAAATATGTTCGAAAAAAATGGTGGGACTGTACTTAACGCTTTCCCAACTCATTACGGAGGTCCTCACAAAGCTTTTTCAGAATTTTTTAGGTGTTTCGAGGCACCAAATCCATAGGCTAATACACACGAAAAACATAAAAAATCGCGTAACTGGTAAAAGTTCGCCGACTCATTTCGGAGGTCCTTATAATTTTATTTTCAAAAAAATTGGATACTCTAAGTCACAATATCTATGCGCTAATACACACGAAAATAAAAAAAGTCGTGTAATTTTTAAAAATTGATTTGTAAATGCAAAATATGCCTAAAAATTGTGAAACTGTACGTAATGATTTCTCAACTCATTATAAAGGTCCTCATAAGTTTTTTTCAGAATTCTTTTAGATGTTCTGAGGCACCATATCTATGGGTTAATACACACTAAAAACCAAGAAAGTAGCGTAATTTCAAAAAATTGACTTCTAAATGAGAAAATGTGTCTAAACAAAACGGTGGTCTTGTGCATAACACTTTCCCTGCTCATTACAGATATTCTCATAAGTTTTTTTTCAAATTTTTTTAGGAGTTTCGAGGCGCAAATTCATGGGTTAATATACATGAAAAATCAAGAAACTCGGATAATTCTTAAAAGTTGACTTGTAAATACGAGAATATGCCTGAAAAATGGTGGGATTGTACCTAACGCTTCCCAAACTCATTATTGAAGTCCTCATAAAGTGTTTTAAGAAAAAATAAATTGGGTGCTCCGAGACACCAGATGCATGGGCTAATACACATGAAAACCAAGAAAATCGCATAATTTCTAAAAGTTGGATTGTAAATGCGAAAATATACCTGAAAAAATGGGGGGGGGGGTTGTACGTAATGTTTTCCCAACTCATTACAAAGTTCCTCGTAAAGTTCTTTCAGAAAAAAATTGGGTGCTCTGAGATGCCTTAACCATAGGCTAACACACGAAAATCAACGCTTTCCCAACTCATTATGAAACGAATCTTTGTTTACCTGCTTTGGGCTCGTTTGAACTTGGTAATGCTTTCATTTTTCCCGCGGGACATATTGGGTCAATTGCTGAAGTCTTAAAAGATGTCCATAAAAAATATCAGTCATTTTGTTTCGAGAATCTTGATCACAAAAAATTCATGGACTATAACACATAAAAATTGATAAAATCTATTTTACCTGCTTTGGGGCTCGTTTGAATTTAAAAATGCGCCCTTTGTCCATACGGGACGAACTTGTCCATCGTAATGTCTTAACGGACGTCCATGAAAAATTTCGATCATTTTATTTTAGGAAATCACAAAAATTCATGGACTATAGCACACGAATATCGGTAAAATCTAGATTTACCTGCTTTGTGGCTCCTTTGAACTTGAAAATGCGCCTTTTTTTTCTAGCGGGATGAATTGGATCCATTTCTATGATCTTAACGGACGTCCATGAAAAATTTCGGTGATTTTATTTTGGGAATTCTAGATCACACAAAGTTCATGGACTATAGCACACCAAAATCGATAAAATCTGCATTTACCTGCTTTGGAAATCGTTTAAACTTGATAATGTTCCCTTTTTTCCCACGGAACGAAGTGGGCCCATTGCTAAGGTCTTAACTGACGTCTATGAAAAATTTCAGCCATTTTGTTTCGGAAATTCCATATCATAAAAAGTCCATGGACTATAACACATGAAAATCAGCAAAAATATGCGCTTATCTTCTTTAGGACTCGTTTGAACATGAAAATGCGCCCTTTTTCACCGCGGGACGAACTGGGTCTTTAGCTAAGGTCTTAACAGATATTTATGAAAAATTTTGGCAATTTATTTCGGGAATTTCAGATCACAAAAAATTCATTGACTACAGCACACGATAATCGATAAAATCTGCGTTTACCTGCTTCCGCCTCGTTTGAACTTGAAAATGCATTTTTTTCACCGTGAGATGAACTGGTTCCATTACTATGGTCTTAACAGACTTCCATGAAATTTTTTGACCATTTTGTTTCGAGAATTCCAAATCACAAAAAAATCATGAACTATAGCACACGAAGTAAAATCTGCATGTACGTCATTTGGGGCTCGTTTGCACTTGATTATGCTCAAATATTCCCCGCTGGACCAATTGAGTACATTGTTAAGGTCTTAACTGACGTCCATGAAAAATTTCAGACAATTTGTTTCAGAAATTCCAGATCACAAAAAATCCATGGATCGTAGCACACAAAAATAAAAAAGATTTGCGTTTACCTGCTTTAGGACTCGTTTATACTTTAAAATGTGCCCTTTTCCCATGTGTGACGAATTGAGTTCATTGCTAAAATCTTAACGGATGTCCATTAAAAATTTCAGTCATTTTGTCGAGAATTCCAGATCATAAAAAATCCAAGGACTCGTTACTGCTTTGGGGCTCGTTTGAACTTGAAAATGCATCCTTTTTCCCGCGGAACGAACTTGGTCCAATTCTATGGTCTTAACGGACGCTCATTAAAAATTTTGACAATTTTATTTTGAGAATTTCAGATTACAAAATCAATAAACTATAGCACACATAAATTGGCAAATTATATGTTTACCAACTTTAGGGATCGTTTAAACTTGATAATGCTCCCATTTTTTCTGCGGGACGAACTAGATCCATTTCTAAGGTCTTAACGGACGTTCATAAAATTTTTTGGTTATTTTATTCTGGAATTCCAAATCACAAAAAATTCATGGGCTATAGCACACGAAAATTAGTAAAATCTGTGTTTATCTGCTTTGGGGCTCATTTAAACTTGAAAATACACCCTTTTCCTCCGCGGGTCGAACTGGATTCATTACTAATGTCTTAATGGACATCCATGAAAAATTTCGCCAATTTGTTTTAGAAATTCTATATCGCAAAAAATCCATGGACTATGGTACACAAAATTTGACAAAATCAACGTTTACCTACATTGGGGCTTGTTTGAAGTTGATAATGCTCTCATTTTCCCTGTAGGACATACTAGGTCCACTGCTAAGGTCTTAACGGAAGCCAATGAAAATTTTCGTCCATTTTATTTCGAGAATCCCAGATCACAAAAAATCCTTAGACTATAGCACACAAAAATCAACAAAATCCGCGTTTATCTTAATTTGAGGCTCGTTTGTACTTGAAAATGCTCTCTTTTTCACGCGGGACGAACTGATTCCATTACTAAGGTCTTAACGTCCGTCCGTCAAAATATTTGGTCATTTTATTTTGGAAATTTCATATCACAAAAATACGTTGACAATAGCACACAAAAATTGGTAAAATCTTTGTTTATCTGCTTTGAGGCTCGTTTGAACTTGAAATTTGTCATTTTTTCCCACATGACGAATTGGATCCATTGTTATGATCTTACGGACGCCCATGAAAAATTTCGATTGTTTGTTTCAAAAAATTAATATCATAAAAAATCCATGGATAATAGCACGCGAAAATCGATAAAATCTATGTTTATTACTTTGAAGCTCGTTTGAACTTGATAATGCTCTCGTTTTCTCGAGAATTGAACTGGGTCCATTGGTAAAGTCTTAACGGTGTCCAAGAAAAATTTCGACCATATTGTTTAGGGAATCCAGATCACAAAAAATTCATATACTATATCACACGAAAATAGGTAAAAACTGTGTTTATCTGCTTTGGGGCTCGTTTAAACTTGAAAAATACCTTTTTCTCCGTGGGTCGAACTGGGTTCATTACTAATGTCTTAATGGACGTCCATGAAAAATTTCGCCATTTTGTTTTAGGAATTCTATATCACAAATTCATGGACTATTGCACACAAAAATCGATAAAATCAACATTTACCTACTTTGGGGCTCGTTTGAACTTGATAATGCTCTCGTTTTGCCTGCGGACATACTAGGTCCATTGCTAAGGTCTTAACGGATGCCAATGAAAAATTTTGGCCATTTTATTTTGGGAATTTCAAATCACAAAAAATCCATGGACTATAACACACGAAAATCGACAAAATCTGCATTTTCTTCATTAGGGCTCGTTTGTACTTGACAATGCGTCATTTTTTCTACGGGACGAACAGGGTCCATTGCTAAGGTCTTAAGGGTCGTACATGGAAAAATTTGGCCATTTTATTTTGAGAATTCTAGATTACAAAAAAACATGAACTATATCACACGAAAATTGGTAAAATTTTTGTTTATCTGCTTTGGGGCTCGTTTAAACGTGATAATACTTTCTTTGTTTTCCCGCTGGACGAACTGGGTCCAATGTTAAGGTCTTAACGCAAGTCCATGAAAGATTTTTGTCTTTTTGTTTTGAGAATTCCAGATCATAAAAAATTCATGGACTATAGCACATGAAAATCGGCAAAATCAACATTTACCTGCTTTACGCTCGTTTGAATATTAAAATACGTTATTTTTGTCCGCATGACGAAATGGATCCATAACTAAGGTCTTAGCATACGTCCATGAAAAACTTCGACCATTTTATTTCGGGAATCCAAAATCAGAAAAAATCACTGGACTATAGCACATGAAAATTAGAAAAATCTACATTTACTTGCTTTGGGAATCGTTTGAACTTAGAAATGCGCTCTTTTTTTCCCGGGGGACGAACTGGGTCCATTGTTATGGTCTTAACGGACATTCATGTAAAACTACAAAATTTGTGTTTACTTGCTTTAGGGTTCATTTGAACTTGATAATGCTCCCGTTTTTTATACAGGACGAAATGGGTCCATTGCTAAGGTCTTAACGGATATCATGAAATATTTTGGCCATTTTGTTTAAGAAATTCTAGATCACATAAAATCCATAGATTATAACACACGAAATTAGGCGAAATTTTCGTTTACCTACTTTGGGACTTGTTTGAACTTGATAATGTTTCAATTTTTCCCGCGAGACGATCTGGGTCCACTACTAAGGTCTTAATGGATATCCATAAATAATTTCGGCCATTTTATTTCGAGAATTTTATATCACAAATAATTCATGGAGTAGAGCATACAAAAATCTGCATTTACCTGCTTTGGGGCTATTTTGAACTTGAAAATATGTTTTTTTTTGCGAGACGAACTGAGTCCATTTATTAGGTTTTAATGGACGTCCATGAAAAATTTCGATCATTTTATTTCGGAAATTCCATATCATAAAAATCCATGGACTATAGCACACAAAAATCAGTAAAAATTTGCGTTTTCCTGCTTTGGGCTCGTTTAAACATTAAAACGCGCTATTTTTAACCACGAGACAAACTGGGTCCATTGTTATGGTCCTAACAAACGTCCATGAAAATTTTTGATCACTTTGTTTAGAAAATTTTAGATCACAAAAACTCCATGGACTATAGCATATGAAAATCGATAAAATCTTCATTTACCTGCTTTGAGGCTCGTTTGAACTTGATAATATTCTTATTTTTTCCACGGGATGAACTGGGTTCATTGCTAAGGTGTTAACAGACGTACATGAAAAAATTCAATCATTTTATTTCGAAAATTTCATATTACAAAATATTCATGGACTATAGCATACGAAAATAAAAAAAAAATTGTGTTTGCCTGCTTAAGGGTTGTTTGAACTTGAAAATGTGTACTTTTTCCACGGGACGAACTGGTCCATCGCTATCGTCTAAACGGACGTCCATGAAAAATTTAGGTCATTTTATTTTGGAAATCCCAAATCACAAAAAATCCTTTTACAATAGCATACAAAAATTGGCAAAATTTGTGTATATTTTCTTTGGGGCTCATTTGAACTTGATAATGCTCTCACTTTTCTCGCGAGACGAACTGGGTCCATTGATAAGGTCTTAATGGACGTCATTAAAAATCTCGATCATTTTTCTTTCAGAAATTTCAGATTAATAAAAAAAATCATAGACTATAGCATACGAAAATTGATAAAATTTGGGCTCGTTTGAACTTGAAAATGTGTTTTTTCCATTGCGATGGTCTTAACAGGCGACCATGAAAAATTTCGACCAACTTGTTTCGAGAAATTTTTTCAATTCACAAAAAATTCATGGACTATAGCACGAAAATCAGCAAAATATGTGTTTACCTTCTTTGGCGCTCGTTTGAACTTGAAAATGCGTTTTTTTTTCCCACGGGACGAACAAGCTCCATTTCTATTGTCTTAACAGACATTCATGAAAATTTTCGGCCATTTTATTTGGGAAATTTTAAATCACAAAAAATTCATGGACTATAGCACACGAAAATTGACAAAATATGTGTTTACGTGCTTTGGGGCTCGTTTGAACTTGATAATGCTCTCATTTTTCCGTGCGGAACGAACTAGCTCCAATGCTAAGGTCTAAACGAACGTCCAATGAAAATTTTTCATTCATTTTGCAAAGTTTTTTAGAATTTTTTTTTTTGGTGATTCAAGTGTTGGATCCATGAGCTAATACACGCGAAAAATCAAAAAAGGTGCGTAATTCCTATATGTTAACTTGTAAATTTTAAAATATGCCTGAAAAGAATTATCAGACTATAAGTAATGCTTCCCCAACTCGATATGGATATCTTCATAAAGTTTTTCAGAAAAACGTTTTGGATGCTCCGAGAGGACAAACCCATGGGTTGATACACACGAAAAATCAAGAAAGTCGCATAATTCCTAAATGTTGGCTAATAAATACGAAAATAAGCCTGAAAAAATGGTGACATGTACGTAACTCTTCACGAACTCATTACAGAGGTCCTTATAATGTTTTTTTCCCCAAAAAATATGGGTGCTCCAAGACGCGGATACATGGACTAATACACATGAAAGATCAAAAAAATCGCGTAATTCCTAAAAGTTCACCTATAAATGCGAAAATATGCCTAAAATAGGGGGATTATATGTAAACCTTTTCCAACTCAATAAAGAGGACCTCATAAAGTTTTTATAGAAAAAAATGGGTGCTCTGAAGCGCCAGATCCATCGGCTAATATATACAAAAACAAGAAAGTCACGTAATCCTAATAGTTGGTTTGTAAATGCGAAAGTGTGCATGAAAAAAATGGGGGAATGGTACATAATATTTTCCTAACTCATTACGAAGTCCTCAAAAAATTATTTGAGAAAAAGTTTTTGGGTGCTCCGAGGCACCAGATGTATGGGTTAATACACATGAAAACCCAAGAAAGTCATGCAATTCCTAAAAGTAAGTTTCTAAATGAAAATATGCATGAAACAAAATAGTGAAAATGTAGATAAACGCTTTCCTAACTCGTTACAGAGGTCCTCATAAATTTTGTTCGAAAACAAAATTGGATGCTCCATGACACCAGATCCATATACTAATATACATGAAAAATTAAAAAATAGAATAATTTTCAAAAATTGGCTTGTAAATGCGAAAATATGGTTGAAAAAATAAGAGATTGTACATAACGCTTCCCCAACTCATTCGGAAGTTCCTATAAAGTTTTTTTTGAAAAAAAATAAAATTGGATGCTCCATGACGCCAGATCTATGGGCTAACACACACGAAAAATTAAAAAAAAAAACGCGCAATTCTTAAATGTTGGCTTTTATTTTTTTTTTTGATAAATCCTTATAAAGTTTTTATCACTTTGGGTGCTTCAAGGTGCCAGATCAATGAGCTGATACATACAAATATACAAGGAAATGGCTTAATTTCTAAATATTGGCTTGTAAAGCAAAAATATGCATGAAAAAATGGTGGTACTGTATGTAACGCTTCCCCATTTCATTACAATGGTCTTTGGTTAATTTCTAAAAGTTGAAATTAAAAATTAGCTTGTAAATATGAAAATATATCTGAAAAAGATGGTGAGACTATGAAGAACGCTTTCCAAACTCATTACGGGTATTCTATAAAGTTATTTTAGAAAATTTTTTGGATTCTCTAGAGCGTCATATCCATGGGATAGTACATACTAAAAATCAATAAAGTCACGTAATTTCTAAAGGTTCCCTTGCAAATGCGATAATATGCCTGAAGAAATTATTAAATTGTTTGTAACACTTCCCCAACTCATTATAGAGGTCCTCATAGAGTTTTTTAAAAAAAATCTTTTTGGATGTTTCAAGGCACCAGATCCAGGGTCTAAATACACATAAAAAAAACTAAGAAAGTCGCATAATTCCTAAAAGTTGGCTTAAATGTAAAAAATTGTCTGATAAAAACGGCGACTGGACGTTATGCTTCCCCAACTCATTACGCAGGATCTCATAAAGTTTATTCTTAAAAATTTTTGGGTATTTAGATGCTGCAAATTCATAGACTAATACACACGAAAAAATAAAAAAAATCACGTAATTCCTAAAAGTAGTCTTGTAAATGCAAAATTATGCTTGAAAAAATTATGGAACTATCGAGTTTTTCAAAAAAAATTATATGTTCTGTTGCGCCAGATCCATGGGGTTAATCACACACAAAAAAAAAACAAGAAAGTCGTGCAATTCTTTAAAATTGACTTGTAATTACAAAAATATGACTGAAAAATGGTAGTATTGTACGCAACACTTCCCCAACATATTGCAGAGGTCCTCATAAGGTTTTTTTTAAAAAAAATTTAATGTGCTCTGAGACGCCAGATCTACGGGCAAATAACACACAAAAAACAAAAAAAATCGTGTAATTCTTAAAAGTTGACTTGTAATTTCAAAATATGCCTAAAAAAATAAGTGAAACTTTACATACCCCCAACTTTTTATGGAGGTCCTCATAAATGTTTTTCAGAAAATAATTTTAGATGCTCCTAGGCGTCATATCTGTGGATTAAAATACATGAAAAAAACAAGAAAGTCGCACAATTTCTAAAAATTGCCTTTAATTGCAAAAATAAGCCAAAAATGGTGCAATTGTACAAAACGCTACCCCAACTCACTACAGATGTCTTAAAAAAATTCAGAAAAAAAAATTGGGTGCTCCGAATTCATGTTTCAAGATCCCAAGGTCTAAAATGTCAAAGCATTCAGCATTACATGTGCTTAGGAGGCACAGTCGTGCGTTTGGAGCATAAGCCTCACAGAACTAAGCCCTACAAAAGAACGTCAAGACGCCCTTCCCCAAGCGAGCACTGAACAAGTCCCTAAAGAGCCTTCTAAACAGTGTTTACATTTACATGCACCATGCAATCGAAAAGGGGGGGAAAACAACATTAGAAATAAAAAAGGACTTGTAAACGTTGATCGATTGCATTTTGCACATCTAAACTATGTTACCTATCCTTAAACTACTTCAGGAGTTGAATGGATGGTTAACAAAAGTGTCTTAATACCAAAAGCCAGTTAAAAAGTGCCAATGACACAAAATAGCATATTAGTATCATTTTGGTAAGCACAAAATTAGTATCCAGTATCCACATCCCCACATACAGACCTAAATAAGTTTTTTTCACTTAGAAAGCAGAAGATAGAATGGATCTTGGTTGTGATGACAGAAATTAAAACACTATGCCATCCCTTGGATGCTCTAGCTAATATAACAATTGTTTTCGAAGATGCAGTAGATCAATCCTTGACGGTAGTCCTCAAGATCCTCACATCATGGATTGGTCTGCATTGATATCAAATGGAACTGGAATTAGAGCTTTCCTACTCAATGATACGATTTTGAAGCTACGACTAACAAACGTTAAATGCATGAATGAGTTTTGTCTGCATTCAAACATATAACAGAGAAGGAAAAGTTGACCAGAACATTTACATACAAAGTGGTAAAATTTATCTAGTCTTTCTGCAAATTTCATTTTCTCCAAACAATGACGACCTGGGTTATTGATGTTTTCTGTATGCATAACAGTTTTTGCAATGCTGCAGCAGGACATTTTTTATCATTCTAATGTAGACACAAATATTATAGGAAGCAGAATACCTGTCAGTATTATCAGTCTGTACACTGCCAAGTCTCTTGACAATTTCCATTCCCCGACAAACTCTTCCAAAAATAGTATGTTTCCCTAACATCACATTGAACGAAAACTCATCAGCTAATAGTGAGCTAATACAGTGCACTATAAGAAAAAACTACAAACGAAGAAGAGATCACAACTGTTCAAGCCATGCTTATCCTAATTGCAGATTGAAGAGACACATCAACAGAGCTGGGGCAAGAGTATTAGATTCAGCATAGCCCAGGTCTTGAGATATATTCTCTATCATTGTAAAAATGAGAATGCCGTCACAAGAATTGATCTTGGAATCATGTACCGAATATTTTAAGGCAGTCTTGACATGGTAGCTCATGAATTTTAAGACATAATCTAGGAAAGGAGAGGAGATTTCTCCCCCCAACTTGGGTTGGTATGAATTCATCATCCTCAATAGAAGCCAAAAAGATCGACCAGCATCTCATCATGGAAGTAATCCACAAACTTAAGCTCCTCACATACTCGGATAGTCAACCATGACTATCCTCCACACATACGTTTATAGTCCATCCATGAACTTAAGCTCAAACATGTTGACAAGGGACTCATCTGAATTTTTGGAACACCGTTTTCTCACAACTTCAAGTTCAATTAGAAATTTTCTTTTACTATTTGATATACAAACAGAAAAATAGTGTTGACGGAGCAAGGTACCAAAAATAAATCAGCACATGCACTACAGCCAGCTGATTCAACATTAAAAAGCCTATTCATACAAATTGATGGAAAACAACCTGGATATGTATACTTACCATCAAGTGACTGTGCAGGTGCCAAGGTGATGAAGAATTGACTTCCATTTGTATTTGGTCCAGCATTAGCCATGGATATGATACCTGCTCCTGTATGCTTTAGCTGTGGATTTATCTCGTCTTCAAACTTCTGGCTGCAAAGTTAACTTAAGAAGTCACTAAAAGCCAAGTATGCAAAAGATGATCTTCTTCTTCACTATGTCAGACAGACAAGTTTATGTATGACTATAAATGATAATCAATAACAGTAAATGACATAACTATTAGATGCCCCAGTTAAATCTTCACCATCAGTCCCTTGTTAATGATGTATCTTCTTCGAAGCCACTGGAGATATAAACTAGATGCAGAACGACAAGAGCTTAAGCATGTGGTCGAACACATTACGTTTGTTTGCAGCCACCTTGAACAGATAGTTAGCCCTTTATTTACGTTTATTTGACAATAGAAACGGTTTTAATAAACCCTTAACAGATGCATGTCAGCAGTAATATATCTATGTATTCGGCATGCTACTTTTAGCGCAAACTCTAGTCACGAGAGATTACCCATTCAGTTTCATTTTCTCTCCTTTTATCCTTCTTTTTAAAATTTTAAGAAAATTAGATAATTCTATAACTACTTTCCACAATTGATAATTCGAATACAGTAACATCGATTTATAAAATACATAAGATAATCCAGGTTGTTAGTGCAACTGCTGAAATAATGAAAGTTTAAAGGGTCGTTTGGTAGGATGCATTAGTTTTGTGTATTACTAAAACCTTGTTTGGTACACTTTTTCAACCTTCGTATAGCTATTGCAAGCATTAGTTGTACACTTCCTTTGATATTATGTCATGCACAACTAATACATGATATGATATTAGCAATGCAAGTGGTTCTAATATATGCATAGCAGGATTAAAGACAGAATATTCTCTCAAAAACCTTTACCAAATCCATTCACCATATTTGTGGAGGGTATTTTTGTAAACAAATATTTTTTTAGAAATTAAGTTATGCGTGCTATTCTAATACACCAAATCAAACCGTGCATAAGAATAATCCCAACATTACTAATACACCATATTCCACATTATTTTTAAGCACCCTACCAAATGACCCATAAGAGAAAGAAGTTATGGGTTCGTGGTATTATCCTTTGCATGACTTCCTGGTTAGGGAAAATCCATTGGAACAAAAACCTTGATCAAGGAAAAGAGAATAAAACATGTAATCTAATCCCATTGATGAAAATATCAATTGTTTTGGAGACAACACATTGCAATCTTGTATTTTTTGGCCTATCAGATGTTGAGGTTGCCAATGCCTTAGTGAACTTATTACATTATCACTTAATCAAACTTGTCGAACAACAATTCATCATATCTTTTGAATAAAATGGGTGAAATTGTTTTGGTGAAATGTGTTTTGGCCGATTGTTTCTGTATGATATAAATAATTAATAAACATTTTTGATTTGTTAAATGCCATGATATGGTTTTGCCACCATACGTAAATAAATAGCTTATCCTCACCAAGCTTCATGTGGCTCGAACAGAAAAATTTCCGCTACGTAACAAATTAGGGGTGAGTTGGATTAATTAATAAGACAAACTCATATCCCAATTGTTCCTCTTAAGATATCTAAACTTGTCCAAAACAAATCCCTGTGAAATTTCTAGAGGACTAAAACATGTTAATAAACCTCCAGGAAAAGCTATATGTGATTGTGTAGATCATTACCCATTGATCTTCCCAAAGCCCCCTGCTTCCTGCAAATTCACCCCACATCTCCTCCCTTTGACAACATTTCCGCACTTCATAATGCTGCTATAGCCGATTTTTCTGATGCTCAATGATAAAATCGTCCTTAAAAAGGAATTGGGAAATTGCAAGATTTGGTTCTATGTTATCTTCATCAAAAAAAAAGATTTGGTTCTATGTTACAATCCCAAAGCACAATCCTCTCAAATAAACACAGGGATGCTTTATTATATGAAGGTTCCATTCAGGTGGAATCTTCTATGTTCTCTGTTACATGTCATTGACTTTTTCCAACATTGATCTTTGGTCTAAGGGGGAAGATTTGACACAAGTTATAACTAAGCACCCTTGAAAGGTTTCTTGTTTTACTTGGCTTATGGCTAAGGAAGCAATGCCTCACTTAATCAAAGTCTCATAGAGGAGAAATGCAATTATGTAATGGCTGTTCCTTTTATGAAGAGATCCTTGAGAAAGTCGATAAGATAATTTATCATATTTGGAGCAGTTGTTTGCCATTTTGAACATGTCCTACAATAATAACTCCATAGCCATACTGGATTTCTTACATAGTTATAGAAGAGATAGTCTCAATAGAAGACACATAGGCTTTGGAGCACTATCTTCATGGTCATTTGGTGAACCTTTTGGACCGAAAGAATCAGTAGAATTTTCAAAGGTGTTCTAGAGAGATACACAGGCTTAAAACAAACGTATTTCTTTGCTAGCCTTTTGGTGCAACATGACCTTTATATATGTTGTAGATAAGATCGGAGCTTTGTGCACTATTGTTAATTCTTAACACCATCCTTGTGTTGTGTTGTACCGTTTATTAAAAAAATATTGACTTGTAAGTTTTTGAATGTCGACAATTTAGAAATGTATGAGTTAAGTAGATTCTAAAGATATATTTAGCAAAATCAAGCTCTTTATCAACATTGATGCGAATTGCATTTTAATATTTTATTCATGGTAACACTCTCTATACCATAAAATTCAACAAATACTATATATGTGGCATGCTGCCTCACAAGAGCAATAAAGTTCATGTTCACTAGTTTTAATTATAAATCTTGGATAAGATAACATGAATTAAAGCAAGTCGGGATTAAAAGGTTGTCAAAACATGAAAGAGATATTCTTTTGGAAGCAGACAAACAAATTGACATTGAGGGAGTAGTAGAAAATACAAGTGAAACAAGAGAGGTAGAGTAAAGCTATTAAAGATAGACTTGCATTACTTCTTAGCATCTTTCTAATAGAGCAAAGAGAGGCTCCTATTATGTAGGAATCTAAAATGTTTGATCCCCAAAACTAACTAGATCGTTTTCCACTTAATTTGCTCTCCAACAAGAATTGAATTAGCTATAATGCCCTACTTGGCCATCCTTTCAATCTCACATAGGATATCAAATGCAATTTGAAGTAAATACATCCACATATAACACACTATTTACAACATTTACATACCCATAGATAGATTCTCCGCCTCTTCCGGTACCAGTTGGATCTCCACCTTGCACAATAAAATCCTATACCCAAATAGAAAAAAAAAAACCATAAATGAAAATGATACTCCAAACAATATAAATAAACATCCAAACGCACAACAATCTAAAGGCTCATTTGGTACGAGTGATAACTAATCCTGGAATAACTTGTTTCCGAACCAAATGAACCCTAAAATGAGAAAAAAAGCAAAACCTTAATGATTCTGTGAAACTTGACATTATCATAGTAGCCTCTTCGAGCAAGCTCTATGAAATTACGGCAAGTTCTTGGAGCTTGCTTGTAATACATCTAAACAAATTGCAAAATTTCAACTTTATCATCATAATGCAAAAACAAAACTTCAAAATCAACAAAAAGGAAGAAGAATAGAGTACCTCAAGTGTAAGAGAACCCATGGAAGTTTCTAGAGTGACCTCCGGTGGCCCTCCTTCTGCACTCGGCCACATCTCTGCTACACTCTCTCTTTCAGTGAACAATTTTCAAATAATGGTGAAACCCTTGTCTTAAGCCCCAAATATATGAAGTATATATACTATAGTGTTAGTAATATATAATTTATATTTATATAATTATTAATATAAGATATTAAAATTTAACAATCTTTTTATCTTTTAATACTTAATAATATAATTTTTTTGCTATTTACAAAATTAAAGAATATATTTATCTTTCCGTCAATTTTATTTCTTCTTTTAAAATTTCATTTTTCTCACAATTTTACTTCTATTTTCAACTCAAATCCTTTAAATTAGTCATCGATTTTTGTTACATTTCTTGATCCATACATTAGAAAGTAATTTTTTTTTGTGTGTGTTCTATTTTCTAACAGAGACAAAACTCGATGAATATGGGCTCATTCTTTTACTATTTTCACTAAATTTCATATTTTTGTATGTGTGTGTGGGGGAGGGGGGGGCGGGGGAGATCAATATTATCATGTGTACCTAAATCATATCCAGTCTCACCACTAAATCAAAATCATGTAAATTATTTTTTCACTATTTTATATAAATTTTATGATAGAACTTTTACAATGTTTTGATATATTTTGATTGATAATGGCAAGGGTAAAAATGATGCAAGCATGTTCAAGAACATTTTTCATCAAGTCAAGTATACATATTCAAGCTATACTCTCTTTGATCACGAAGATGGAATACTTCAAGGTTGTGAAAGGTCGACAGTAATATTTACTATTTGAAATATAGTTCGAATGGGAGAACAACGTATTTTAGCGTGCATTTCACTTGAAAAATAATCAAATTTTAAAATTGACCAAAAAAAAATCACTTAAAACTAATCAAAAACCAACAAATTTGAAAAGCTCATCTTCAAAAACTAAACAAAAATCATTCAAATGCATAATCAAACTATAGTAGAATCACAAATTACATATCAACGAAAATTTGTGTAGTAATAGGTGTTTTGCAAAAACTTACATAGACATCATAAAAATGAAATAGCATATAGTAAAAAAAAAAAAATTACAAATCAGAATATTAATTCTCACAATTCACCAATGGTAATGTTACAATTTTTTTTTTTACCTCTCCATGTCTAGTGAAAAGTTACAAACACCAACACAACATTACAAACACACTTGCACAAAAGTACAATTACAAAAGTAACAATAAGGAAATACAAATTACAATATTATATTTATTTTTTTTGGATCAATTAATGTCTCTTGAGAGCAATAGCAGACAACACAATTAATATAAGCAAAAGCACAATTGTGATAAAAGCAGCCACAACAGCTGCACTTGTTGTTTGGCAAAAATCACCAAATTGGTTGCAAAAAGCAAGCCAATTTGCATCTTCATTACCATTGTGTGCTAAGTATACTATGGCTGCTGAAGCTCCTGCTGCTGATGTTGTCAATGTGATCATGGCCTAGAAAAACGTGCACGACATGAGGGGTAAATTTGGTGAAATTAGTAACGGAATGGGTAAATTCAACTTCATTTTAACAGCGAGGGTAAAGTCAAACAGTAAACCACATTTAAGTGATATATTTTACCCTTTTCCCTTTGAAAAATGATGTTTCTACTGATACTTTGTTATTGATTTATACAGTGTCGTAAGTACGTTACTGTCAGACAAAGGTAAAAATGAAAGAGTATTTCGATATTAATATCTTACCGTGTCAAAAATAATGAGTAGTAGTCTCGGAACAACGACATAAGAGCGGGCAATGCACACTATAGAGAATGGTATGGAGAGGACTAGGTAGGCAACCACTATAGACATGGCTATCACAAAGAACCTACAAAATATGTGTAACAAATTAATTAATCAAACACTAGTATATTGCCTATACATACAAATAAATATTTGCACAAATAGCCATTACATTAATAAAAGTCATATTTGATATTTGTATCATATAATACTAAAAAACATAAAATTTAACTTCGAAATTTATCGATAATTCCTAGTTAATTAATTTGAAGCTACATAGTTCTTAGCTAACTGAATTTCCTTATAATGTGTTATATTAATCTATAGGTAAATAAGATTAGCATGAGATTTTTATTTTTCAGCTACGAATTTTTGTCTGTTCGCTAATATTTTGTATTTATGTATATCGCGCTACATTAAAAGGATATTTACATATTAGATGAGGAAACGATTGTAATCATGAAAATAAGACAGGTTACTTACGTAAAAGTAGGAAGATCGTCATAACCAGCTTCGAATTGAAAGAATTGAGTGAAGAAAGGAAGAGTTTCTCCAGCAGTTGCCATGCCAACAGCAGCACCAATAGAAGTAGCAACAGATGCAATTCTCAAGATTAGATCAAAAATAGAGATTCCTTTCTTGTAATTACCAACTTTTTTATTATTTGCAACTTTAGGATCACTTGATGAAATAGCATTAGATGGTGAACCTAAAAGTGGAGCTTTTCCTAATTTTCTTTCTAATTTGCTACTCTCTCCCATTTCAATTTTGGTTGACTCACTTTTATCCATTTTGATTAAAAGAAAATTAATTTGTGGGGGGGTGATTTTGTTTTGAAATTGATTGCTTAATGCCTATGAATATATTTTGCTTGTTTGTGATAGAGAATGATTAAGTGGAATGGACCTTATATAGTGCTAAAATGAAGTAAATTATTAGGAAAATAATTGTCATTTTTTAGGCTAATGGAGCTAGCAAGGAGGTTAGTTGTTTAATTCTTTTAAGTAATATATCTATTCAATTTTTTATTTTAATAAGATTTAACTTTATTTAGCTAAAATGAGGAAGAAGAGTGGTTGTTCAATTCTATTAAAAGAAAAAGAAGGGTAGTTGTGTAATTCTATTATGGTTTTGGGGGTTCGTTTGAACAACTTTCGATGAAGAACTATATTTTTAATATATGGTTAAAATTATTGTTTTTTTTATGTAATTATAGTATATATTGAACTCTCTTCGACTTTTACGTATGTTTACTTTTTTATTTTTTGAATTCGTTACTAAAAATTCTGACTTCACCGCTACTATTATGAATCTCGAATTTTGATAATGGAACTTTAAAAAATAATTTATAGCTTAAAAGGAGCAAAAGAGTGGTTGTTTAATTAGTTAGCATGGTAATTTATTAGTGGTAATTAAATCAACTTTAAATTGGAAAGCAAATATGGTGATCAATGGGGCAGATAGAACAAGAATGATTGGTGGACCAAGTTAGAAATTAATTGGAAAATCATATCATTTATTACCTAATCTTATTATTATAGTCCATTGACTACCTTTGTTTCAATTAATTAAATAGAAAACATATTTTTCAAATAATGTTAAGAATATTATTTTTGCATGGATTAGTCAAGTCGAGATTAATTTAATTTATTCCCATGAGTTGACAAACTAAACAACGAACTTTTCCCCTAATCCATTAAGCAAATTAGTTGAAATCATTAGTCCAAACTAAAAGGTTAATAAACTAAAGGAAGTTGGATCATTGTGATGTTTGAGCTTCATTAATTCCATAAATTAAATTTTTTCTTAACGAGACTTTTTTCATAATCGAGAAATTTCTGAAGTTGATTCATAACTAGATACTAGAGTTTGTGCATAATATCTAACGCATTATGTGTTGCATTATTATTTGAGTAAAATTCACAAAAAACTAATTTCAATTATGTTAATTAAAAAATACTGTAGTTGTTATCATATAGAGCTTCGAATTCTAACATGTGAATCTCGAAGACTTCACTATAAAATTTTACTTGAAATTCAAATTTTTCATGATGTTGACTATTTTTAAAGACATGACCAACATTTGATCAATGAACGCTTAATTTTATTTCTCTTACCGCTAATCTGAAATCCCAAAGCTTTTAAACCAAGTGTTTAATGCATAAGATAGTCGATACAACAAGTATCGAGCTATATAAGTACCACTAGATTGAAGTCTTAGTGATTTTTAAAGTCGGAATGATTAAGATATATTGTCTCTAGATCTGAAATCAAGATTGCTTGTTTTTCAACGTCTAGATATGCATATATAATTCATTTTTTATTTTTTTGTTGACAAGGAAAATTCGTAGCCGCTAAACTTTAGGTGCACACAAGGTAAAATTATCGCTTCTATGCTATAGCTCGCAAAAATCACACATGAGAAATAACTCACACCGCACTAGACAAGCCTGCTCAACAGACTCGATCCAGAAAGCAAACTCCTTGCTTTTCCTGGCAAGGTTTTCGAACTTGAAACCTCTAACATGGTAGCAGTGGCGGAGCCAGGATTTTTGCCAAGGGTGTTCATACTTTAGGACAAAACAGAATAATGAAAAAAATTAAAGAAGTCACCACACTTGGGCTCGAACTCAAAATGCAGAGGTGTTTTTGTATAGCCTTAACCACTGGACTGTCAACCTTTATTGTGTCAAGGTTGTTCAACAATTAGTATATATCTAAAAAAATTGATATTTAGTATATATCGAAAAAAATTAAAAAACGAAGGTTGTTCATCTGACCAACCTCGCCATGTCATAGCTCCAATCCTACATGGTAGTCTCAAGCCCAAACTTTACACATAAAAATATACAATTTCAATTAAATAAATCATTGAAGATTAGAAAAATAAATAATTTATTAAAACATGAAATATTTATGTGTGCAAATGACAGTAGATTTGGTTTGTCATGGGGCTGATGGTGATATTTGATGTTAGTGACTAGTAATGCAACGGAAAATAGTAGTTTTGATGATGGAGTTGGTTGATTTTGACCGTTGGACTGTCAACCTTTATTGTGTCAAGGTTGTTCAACAATTAGTATATATCTAAAAAAATCGATATTTACTATATATATCGATAAAAATTTAGAAAACGAAGGTTGTTCATCTGACCAACCTTGCCACGTCATATCCCCACTCCTGCATGATAGTCTCAAACCCAAATTTTGCACATAAAATATACAATTTCAATAAAAAAATTATTGAAGATTAGAAAAATAAATAAATTTATTAAAACATGAAATATTTATGTATGCAAATGACAGTAAAATTTGGTTTGCAATGGGGCTGATGGTGATATTTGATGCTAGTGATTAGTAATGCGAAGGAAAATAGTAATTGTGATGATGAAGTTGATTGATGTTAATAGTTAATAGTAATTGCCGAAGAATATATGGTGAAGATAGCTAATATTTAATATTAAGAATTAACTGCATTGATAATAATGATGAATAGTGTTGAAGCTTACACTTATCACGATAATAATTAAGGGTGAAGGGAGGGAGAAGAAGCACCAGTTTGAGGTATATTTGATACGAAGAAAAACATTATCTCGAAATAATAATGTCAATTTCCATAGTGTTTTTCAAATTATTAAGAATGTATTGACTTGCATGTGTCAGCTAGTAATCACATGGTGTGTATGAAAAATGTACTGGTAAAAATGTATAAAATGTATATTGTTATGAAGTATAGAATATAAAACGGAAAAGGGCCTAAAATACCCTTGAAGTATTGAAAATGGTACAAAATTACCCTCCATCCACCTATTGGCTCCAAAATGCCCTTTTCATCCACCTATTGGCTCCAAAATACCCTTGTCATCCACCTTTGGGTTCAAAATTGACCACTTTTATAATTGTTTTAAAATTAAACTCTTTAAATATTTTTTAAAATACTTGGCGTTCAACTATTGATTATAATTTTAATTTATTAATATAATTTATAAACCAACCCACTACCCACTCATTACTAACTAAAACTCACTCAATTAATGATCCAATTATAATATCAAAATCGTCATAAAAACAACTAAAACACGATGAAATTATAGATTCTTGAAAATGACATCCAAAATTATTCGAGTCCGAATCGAAACCCCAATTAAATTTAGGTTGAGCCGCTTATTTAGGAGGACACTTTCTTCCAAAATTTAATTAGAAATTTATGATTAAAGGTAAACAAGTAATACATCCCGAATTAATTCATGCACTTTTTTTTTAAATATAATTTTATAAATATTTATGGTTTGTTTTAAAACCTTTAATATATTATTTTGAAAAAAATTACCTATGAAGTAACATCACATAATTGAGACGTAAGAATAATTAAGATGAACATAGTCAGACTTTTAAGTTTATCGGTGATTTTTATTTAGCCACTTGAATGTATGATAATTTACTTCTATAATTTTTAAAACACTCAATTGGCAGTAGCTTACATTAATAATGTGACGGGTTTATTAAAAGGAATTTAATTAGTAATGGGCGGGTAATGGATTGATATATAAATTATACTAATAAGTTAAATTATAACAAATAGTTGAGCACCACGTATTTTAAAAAATATTTAAATAGTTTAAATATAAAACCGTTAAATAAGTGGTCAATTTTGAACAAAAAGGTGGATGACAAGGGTATTTTGGACCCAATAGGTGGGTGGAAAGGGTATTTTGGAGCCAATAGGTGGATGGAGGGTAATTTTGTACCATTTTCAATACTTTGAGGGTATTTTAGGCCCTTTTCCGAATATAAAATGAGTAAGGAAAAAGTTTAGTGATGAAATAGTATATAAAAGTGTATATAATACATATATAATAAAGTATAAATATATTTGACTATTAAATGTCAATTGAATTTCTTTGACTAGCTCTCAAATGTTTAGGACCAGAGTCCATTTGTATACTTGGCCCAAATTAAAACAATTTGCAATCCATTTGTTTGTCTGGTATAGCTTTGAGACAGACCCTTGTATACTTGCAAAAACATAGAAAAAGTATTAATATTTTTTAATAAATAATTATTGATTTCAGTCATATATTTAATTTATTTCTATTTATAACAATAAATAACAATATTATACTAAACTTTTAGTGTGTATTGAAAGTAATTATGCATGCAATATAAACGTATTATAAATGTTATAAAAATATATTATGCTTGTTTGGTAAGAAATTGACACAATGTACTTATAAGTATTTGATAATATGTGATAAATGTATTATCCATTAATTATAGTATATGTGTTTTATAAATTATTCTCTATAAGATATGGGGTTTCACTCGCAGACCCAGCCCTGCTGCTTCCATCAGTCTCCTATCCTAAGTTTCTTTCTCTGCATGAATCAAGTTCTTTGACAGGATTCTTTTAGATTTCGATAACAAGAAAGACTGTTTGAATATTTGAATCCAAGATGCTTAAGTCCTATTTTTATTAAGATTAAGACAATTTCTCAAACGACAAAATCATTATGCTTAAACTAGTAGTAACTAACATGATTATGATCAAACCACAAAATCATTATGCTTAAACTTGTAATTAAAATGATTTTAATTAATTATGAGATTTTAAAAATTATTCTCATGTTGAACTTTAAGTCAAATAAAGTTAGCTAGTAGGTATTTGTAGGTCTACATTGCATGTTGAATGCTAATTAGAAGGATAATTCCCATAAATTTAGCGGCTCGAGACCCTACAAATCTTATAATTTCTATGTTGTTTTTTTAGTCCTAATTACACTTGATAAATGTGTTTATATAAATCACAACACACTTTTGGAAGCCTCAATTTGACCATAACGATATTTTATCTACGTTATTTTATTTTTTAAAAAATATTTTTATTATTTTAATTTTGATATACTTTAACTAAAAAATAGAAAAATATCAATTTATTTTAAAATAAAAAAAATATTATAATTTTTAAAATATTCTGATTAAATTTTCTAATCATTTAGCGTTTACATACACTTTTTTTTTTCAAACTTTCATTTTGGTGTCAAAAAGCGTTATATACGCCTATATTCATACTATCTCTCTAACTTTCCTTTTTTAATGTTTGTCTCAATCTCAAGTTTCGATTTTTTCACTTTATTTGAAAATCAAACACTTTTTTATAATAATTTCTATTACAAATTAAAATTATTTGTAAAAGCTTTCACCAAACATAACTTTATCTTCAATTTCAGCTTCAAAATTTTTAATAAAGTGAAAAGATATTTATATAATAATGTGTAACAACTCATATATACTAGATCTAATCTATGACATAATGTCATGATTGGCGAAATTTGGAATGTTCAAACAATTGATAGTCTCTATGATATAGTTTTTTAAAAAAATCTATATATGCAATATAATTTTATGACGAAAAATGTTCAATCGACTATCCTTCGATCTGTGCAGCTATCATGCCTCTGCATTATGTGACTATCTATTACATTATTCCATGCAGTAAATGAGGAGGTATAAATCATACTCCCTCCGTTCGGAATTATATGTCATATTGCGCTCATCGAAAGTTAATTTAATTTTTTAAAAGTAAATTAGATTATATTATTTCGATATTTAAACAAAAAAAAAATATTCTAAAACTATATAAAAAGTACTATAAAGCACAATTTTTTTGCATATTAATATGATGAAAAAATACATCTAAAAATGTTAGTCAAAGTTTTTATAATTTGACCCTAAAAATAAAAACCATGACAAATAACACCGGACGAAAGGAGTATTTATTTTTTCCGATCTTTTCATATTGTGTCTGATATTTATATTAGAGTCCAAATTCATATCAAAAATTTTTAGATTGAAAGATAAATCACTCCATTATAAAGACGATTTTTGTATCCAAGTACACACGAACCTGAAACCTCTTATTAAAAAGGTGGGAATACGTATTATCTTTATCACTTTAATATTAAATATATTTGATAGAAATTCGAACACATAGATAAAGCCAAAAAGAAATAAAATAAAATAAAAAAGTAACCAACTACCTTTAAAAAGATAATATATATTAATTTAATTGCTTTTCGCACCGCCACATGAATGAATACTGGTTAACCATGCCTCACGCAAATGATAACGAAAAATCAAAAATATTTCCACTAAATCAACGGCGAAAATTATTTCAGTCAAAACAGTTGAGATTTAAGTGGGACCCATTTCAGAAGTTCCACGTGTTCCCCATCAACTGACGGTGAGTCACCCCATTCATTTTTGTCACAACTTCACAACCTTTTTTTTTTTTTGGGTTTTAATTATGCAAGTAAATGAGTAGTAATTAAAATTACTACTTTATTTTATTAATTAATAAAAAACTTTCATATCTAACATGTTTGTTTATATTTATAAGATTAAAATTGGTATAATGTGTATTGATGAGATCTAAACCTTAAACAAAAGATGGTTTGGTACATTTTATTTATCTGATGTATATAAGTTGAGTATTATTTTATGTGCGTGAGTTTGATTCGGCATAAAAGAAGACTTTTTAAAATTTATGTCGTTTGAAAAAAATGTTTCTGTTTCTTTTTTAGTTTGATTAAAAAAGAATGACCCCTTTCCTTTTATGGTAATACTTAAACTTTAACTTTACAGGTGACATGTCTAAGACCACAAGATTAAAATGTATAACTTTGATTTAGAACTACAAGATTAAAATGTCTTCTTTTTTTTTCTTATATCATTCTAAGTCAAACTAGACCATCCTTTTTGAAACGGATGGACTACATTAGCATGACTTTTAACTTGACAACTAAAATCGTTAACTTTGTATTTGCACAAATAAACATTTAAACTTGTATAAAATTGAATAAATAGCTAGACACATTCCTTATACATGACAATTTGTGTCCTACGTAACATTCCACGTGTATTGTGTCATGTAGGACATATGAATCTACTTATATAATTTTATACAAATTTAAATGTCTATTTGTGTACACTCAAAGTTGGAGGGTATAGTTGTTTGCTAAAGCTAAATTGAAGGTTAAGTTTATATGTTTTGCCAAACGAATGATAAATTTTTTTATAGTTATAAATTATTTCATAAAGAATAAAATAGATATTTTAAAATTAAATTATGACTTAATATAAAATATCTTATTATTTTTGGACTAACGAAGAAAGAAAAATATAGGTGAAATTAACATGCAAATGATAGGGCCAATCAACACAATGTTTAAGATTGATCGTAAAAGAGCATTCCCCCAAATACAATACGTGGATAACTAAGATATATCACATATAAAACTAGAAACTGAAAGCAATTTAGAGAGATTTATTATAAATATAGAAATGACTTCTACACAAAATTAAAAAGAAAATTATAGAAAAGAGTAAATTATACTAAATTATAGAAAAGAGTAAATTGTACTCAATTAAGAAGTTTTGTAACTATTGTTTCCTTTATATTTGAGTACGTAGAAAATTACAAATAAACTTCTTAAATTTATAAAGTGCTCTTTATAAATAATTATAAGTAATACTATTTTTTACAATTTATTAAAAAAATAATCATTACACACTCCGAGAAAAACTTGTTAACACAAGACAAATTATAGCTTAGCGCACACAAATTATAATTAAATCCTTCTTTTTCCCTCCGTTAATCTCGCTCATAAATCTTTAAAAAAGCAAATTTTAAAACCCGGTCCATCAAAAGTAGAAAAAAAAACCCGGTCTAATAAAACGGTCAAAATTAACCTCATCGTTTTCTCAACCAAATCCAATAGCATTCCACCACGTGTCGTAATCTTATTGGTTTAACCCTAGGAATCCAATGAACTAAACAACAACTTTTTCTTTATATAAAATCAGTCTTATAATTCTCTTTTTACTCCTAACTTGTGTGAGCTCTATTTTTTTTTTCCTCAGTTCACAACAAAATAATGGCGCCAAAATATACCTCCATCATTTTCCTCTTCATTCTCTTTAACTCCTTTTCATATTCATTCGGAGGGGGTCATGATTATCATGACGCCCTCCGAAAAAGCATCCTGTTCTACGAAGGACAAAGATCCGGAAAATTACCGCCGGATCAACGTATCAAATGGCGTAGAGACTCCGCATTACACGACGGTGCTTCCGCCGGAGTAAGTAGTAAAATAACAATCAAAATACATCCTTAATTTTTTGATTTATAAACTTTTTACCTGGATCGATTTTTTTTTTCGTTACAGGTTGATTTGACAGGAGGCTATTACGATGCCGGAGATAATGTGAAATTTGTTTTTCCGATGGCGTTTACAACGACATTGTTATCGTGGAGTATAATTGATTTTAAAAGGAATATAGGGAATGAATTAGGTAACGCAGTGAAGGCAGTGAAATGGGGAACTGATTTTCTGTTGAAAGCTACGGCGAGAGATGGAGTGATATATGTACAAGTTGGTGATGCATTTTCAGATCACAGTTGTTGGGAGAGACCAGAAGATATGGATACATTAAGAACTGTTTATAAAATTGATGCGAATAATCCCGGTTCCGATGTCGCCGGTGAAATCGCTGCTGCATTAGCTGCTGCATCCATTGTTTTCCGTTCACTGGATTCTTCCTACTCAAATCTACTACTTGATCGCGCTGTTAAAGTAAGGAAAACAGTATCTTTCATGCTTCTAAAAATTAACTTTGCTTTGTGAATAAACGAATAATAACTAACATGTTTTTGGTGCATTGGTTTTTTTTTTCTTTTTACATTTTTAAATAATATATATTAAAATAATTTAGAAAATCCAGGATTGGTTTGATTCACTCTGTAAAGTCTAAAAAGTAAAATGCTTTGGGCAGTGTTGTGTTAGTGTCTTTTTTTCTCTGCTAGTTGAACTGGCATTAAATAAGTTTTGTTGACTGCATTTGCTTATTAGTTATACATATATTAATATTGTATATAAAAAAAATTTTTTTTTTAATATAGTCTACGAAACGATCCGTTAAGTTACTGTCTAGTATGGGCATATAAAGTTTGTTTTGCATGTGAACAAGGATTTGTAGGGTGGGGTGGGTGGGTG
>NC_028645.1:3715105-3737978 GCF_001406875.1 Solanum pennellii
TGGGGGATTAACTCTAAACAAAATCTTGCTATTAGAATTATGAAGATTGATTACACATGCATTTTTATCTATATATGTGAACATTTAAATTTGATGAATATATTTATGTATAGTCACAAAAATAGGTTTGTCTAACAAATTATGTGAAGTTCTAAAATGTCACTGTCATCTAGCAGAAAAAAGCTAAAAATAAAAAAAGAATATGACCGTTGTATTAAAATCAGTCTTTTGGTTGTTTTTGTAGGTTTTCGATTTTGCCAATAGACATAGAGGTGCATACAGCTCCAGCCTACACTCTGCTGTTTGCCCTTTCTATTGTGACTTTAATGGTTACCAGGTAAACTCTCGTATAATACATAAACGTGTCCTTAATCTGATCTTAACTTATATTTATATCCTTCTATATATGTATTTTTTAATTTTGTGTATGTATAAGTAGACACTTAAGTTGAATAAGTAGATACACAAGTCTTGCGTGACATGATATATGTATGAGACCTGTGTATATCTCGCATAATAGATAAATATGTCCTTAATATAATCTTAACTTTGTATCTACACCCTCCTATATATGTATCCTTCAATTTTGTATATGTATTAATAGTCACTTAAAGTTGAATAAGTAGACACATAGATCCTGCGTGACATGATATATGTAGGAGCTATGTGTTTATCTAGCATAACACATAACGTGTTCTTAAACTGGTCTTAGTTGATATCTATATTCTTCAATTTTGCGCAGGCGAAAGTTGACACATGTGTATAAAGTAAAATAAGTAGACACACACGTAAAGGGCACATTTGTTTATTTTGCATAATACATAAACGTGTCCTTAAATTGGTGTTAGCTGATATCTATATCCTTCAATTTACGCGCACACAAGTCGACACTTAAACGTGTATAAAATTAAAAAAGTAAACACACGACTTACATGACGTAATACATATATGACGCACGTGTCTACTTATTCCAAGTCAAAATTAGTAATGTTTGACATAAATTTTGGGTGAATGTACAGGATGAATTGCTTTGGGGTGCAGCATGGTTACATAAAGCAACAAGAAGAAGGCAATATAGAGAGTACATAGTGAAAAATGAAGTAATTTTAAGAGCAGGAGATACAATTAATGAATTTGGTTGGGACAACAAACATGCTGGTATTAATGTCCTTATTTCCAAGGTTAGTAATTTAATTAATTAATTTATATATGGATAAGGAGACATTATTAGTACTTAATTAATTGCATTCCTTTTTTTCTCATTACATAATAATCTGTCCTTGTCTCATTTATAACTTAGATATATTCTTGTGATATCTATTCTTGACTTGTTCAGTCTGCCAATCACATGCTGTAGATAGATAGATATAGTTATCCATATCAGAATGTCCATTTAGTGGGCCCACTCTTAATTTGAAAATTAACGTAAAACTGCTTCATCTTAAAATGTTAATCAAATGATTTACTGAATAAATATCGAAAGACTAATTAAACCTTTTTAGGAAAAAGAGAAGGTTCAATCATAACAAGTAACTAAGCACATTGATATTTTTTCCCCTTAAAACAAATTTCAAAACACTAATCATCATTAATTTTGTGTGTGTGTGTGTGTAATTATTCCACATGATAGAGTTTTGGTTATTATGGGCTCCATGTGTGTTTGGTGTTCAAACTCAACTTATTTGCATCAATATATACATATATATAATTAAAATTATAAAATGAAAAAAAAGAAGGTGAAAGCTATATATAGAAGTGCTCCATGTGAAGTGTGTGGACAAAAAATGATATAAAATTAAAATGAGACAAAAAAAAGTGAGGTTGGTAATAGTCCTTCATGAAGTAATAAAGAGTAAGAGAAGTGACTTTACTAGTGGTAAGCATGTGCAAAAAGACAGTTGCTTATCTACATATATTTATATATATATATACATACTTTCATACAGAGAAAGTTAGAGTTATGATACAAGTGGACCTCTCGATAGAAGTGTTGATTAAGAATTATCATTATCGTTCAGTAGCGGAGTTAGAATTTTTTTATTAAAAAATTCAAAATTTGAGAATACACTAAGAAGGTCTTACTATGTTATATAAGAAATAATTCGAATCATGTATAAATAGTATAAGCTGGTTCTGACCTGTCTTCGTCTCAAGTTTATGTAATGTAATTTAACTTGACATAAAATTTAAGAAAGAATGACTAACTTCTGAAACTATCAAGACTACGGAGTAATATTTTGACTACGTTCATTTCATTAATTAAATTGTTACTAAATATAGTAAAGTATAAGACAGAAAAAAAAAGTGAGTCATATATATTAAAATATGGCGAGTAATATTTTATGTAAGTCCTCCAACCCCCAACCTTATATTGTTCGAACTCTTCAAAGATATCAATGGATGTGTATCAAATTTTTCAAGAGTAATATATATTTTGAAAAATCTGACAAAATAAAACATCGAAAGTGAAGAGTTTCCGAAATTTACTCTGACAAGTTACATTGGTGCTTAGATTCTCCTTATCTCATGGAATTATACTAATTCTCCACTAGTTGGAATATAAAGTTTTAATATTTCAAATAATTTTTTATTTTTATTTTTTAAATTTTTGACAGGAAGTGTTAATGGGAAAAGCACCAGATCTAAAATCATTTCAAGTAAATGCAGATGCATTCATTTGTTCAATATTACCTGGAATTTCTCATCCCCAAGTCCAATATTCTCCAGGTAAATTGGGAATAGTTAATTAATTAATAATAAACCATTAAATTAAAATTATATACTAATGTTTTTTTGTTTGTCATTTTATTGTTGTTTGTGTGTGAAGGTGGACTCATTGTCAAACCTGGGGTTTGTAACATGCAGCATGTGACATCTTTGTCCTTCTTACTCTTAACTTATTCTAATTATCTTAGTCATGCCAATCATGTTGTGCCATGTGGTTCCATGACAGCCACCCCTGCCCTCCTCAAACACATTGCCAAACGTCAGGTACTACTCTCTTCGTCTTAATTTATCCGAATACAGTTTAACTATATGCAAAGTTCAAGTAACGTAAGACGACTTTACAGAGAAAAATATTTTTTAATTTTTTCATGTTTGATCGGTCAAAACATTAAAGAAATGAGGAAAATCTTGACTTTTCTAGAAAGAAAAAAAAAAGTAGGAAAAACAAGTTATACAAGTGATATTCTGAATATATTGTCTTCTCTCTACTCACTCGATCCCTCAACCTTTATTCATCCTCGAACCCCCACTCCCCATCTCATCTCGTTTACTTAACACAAGTAAGAAATCTACTTATTTTTTCATGAAAACATATCCTACGTAATCATTTTTTTTTTGAAACGGACTGAAAAGTGATTTATGAATTGTAGGTGGATTATATTCTCGGAGATAATCCTCAAAGAATGTCATATATGGTAGGGTATGGTCGACATTACCCACAAAGGATTCACCATAGGGGTAGCTCTGTGCCATCTGTGGCCACACATTCAGCACGTATTGGTTGCAAAGAGGGATCTCGATACTTTTTTTCACCAAACCCAAACCCAAATCGATTAATTGGTGCTGTTGTTGGAGGGCCAAATTTAACAGACTCATTCCCAGACGCCAGATCATATTTTCAAGAATCTGAGCCCACAACATATGTTAATGCACCATTAGTGGGCCTATTGGCTTACTTTGCAGCCCATTCTAATTGATATAAACATGTGTAAAGAGAGAATGTAGTGGTGTGCAAAGGCCACCCTCTCTATTATTGTGTTGTTGTCTAATAGGACTAATGTTGTTGTGTTTTAATCCCACTATATATATATATATTATATTAATACAAAAAGGAATGTCCTTATCCCATCTTTTGTCTAAGAAAATGAAAGATATCTAATGAACAAGGGATTTGTACTTTAAAATTGTAGTGGAAGTTGTTTATCTTATTATACATGAAAATTGTTTTGAATACTTGCAAAAAAAAACTTTGATTCTACAAAGTTGGGTGTTTCTAATGTCATTGTGTGTTTTGAACCATTGAATTATAATGAAAATTTAAATAACAAGTAGCCAAGAATAGAGATAAGAACGAGGATGAGAAACTTAGGCTCTAGAAGAAGAAGAAAGGATGTACATTTTTCTTCAATATGCATAATTACTATATTAGTGATCACTATTCCTTTTGAAGGAACGGTTTTCTCACTCACTACTCGATTCAAATCCCAAATTAGTTTGAATCTATTGCTTGTTTTCGATCCTAATAGCTTTTGTCAGCCCAATAACTATTTGTGTGACCTAAGTATCTATATTGGATTGAACTTGATTCATAACAACACACTTTTACTCTTCAAATGAAGAAAATATACAACTTAGAAAAACTATCATTGAAAAATTTCTCAAATTTTCTACTTTTTGAGATCAGTCCATATAAGCACACTATGACAAAATCAATATTTAACAGTAATAAATAAATATTTATAAATAGTACTAAAAATTTTATCGGTATTAGTTGAGTGTCATTAGATCTACTGTCATTAAATGCTTTACGGACATATACAAAAAGTGTTAATTGTCACTAAAATTACATATTTAATGACAATTAAGCTATTGCCATTAATTAATCACCGCTAAAAATTATTTTTAATTTAGCAATGAACCCACGATTCAAATCAACTTCTTGGAATTTCAGATCCTCTATGGACTGGCTGATAATTATAATATTTCTTCTTGTTTTTTTTTTTTTTCATTTAAAGCTGATAATGTTGATGCAGAATATCCTTAAATATTCACTTTTCTAGCCTTATTTTTTAAAAAAAAATCATATCTAGCTAACTATAAAAACAAGAATAATTCATTTTATATATGACCCATCCTCATATATACAATGAATAATAACCCCTCGACCATGAAAACAAATTTAATTTTTTTTCTCTTTTTCCCTTTTCCTTTTTTGTTTTTGTGTTCACTCTATTCAACTTCATTATGAGTCAAAATATTTCACTCAAATTCTTGACCATTTTAACTATAATCCACAAAGTTATAATACTTTCCAACAAAGGTATCTTTTAAATGATGAACATTGGGGTGGTACCAAGAAAAATGCACCTATATTTGTATATATTGGAGGTGAAGCAAATATTGAATTTATTATTCAAAACATTGGTTTCATGTTTGATTTTGCACCCCATTTTAAGGCCCTCCTACTCTTCATTGAGGTATGTGTATATATATGAATAATTAATTCATCCTCCAAATATATATCTATATATATCTATATATATTTATATTCTCAATGGCAGAATCAAAATTTTCATTAAAGGGTGTCAAGAAATTATAATAATATCGCTAACTAAAAATTAAATACACAACCTTATGATGCCCCTTCAACTTGTGTCAATAGAGGCGTCAACACTAGTATATACTCATAAATTTAAGGGTGTATCTACCATTTTTTAAGACTATAAGGGGATAAGTGATCATTTCTTACAACCTCAATGGTCTAAATGACAATTAAGCTAAATCTTTATAAAATGCTATTTTTGGTACTTTCATTTAGTAAAATCTTTCACAAGTTGTTTTCAATTGTTATATATTTATCGAAAAATGATCATATTCTCCCTTATTAGTTATATTTCTCTATGTTATATATAACAAATATATCTTTATAGTTATACTTTTGAGTAGTATTTATCCTCACTAGTTAACACTAGCTATCTTCATAACTCACCTATTTACCACTTGTTCTACTCTGAGGGTGAAAACACAAAGACAAAGTCTTACATTTCTATTCATTTTTACTTTGTTTGATTTTTAATGAAATTTTGCATGGAAAAAACTAAGAGCAAATTATTTTTTATATCATTTTTTATGAATTTAAGAAATGAGTAGTTAATGCTAACAGTAAAAATAATGTTTTTAAAAAATAAAAATATTTTTTTATATGTTAAAATGAATAAGTAAAAGTAAACGGAGGTATTCAAGTACAATTTTGGAAAATTGGGTATCTATAGTTAATATTCTCTTTGTCCACTTTTAATTGTCACGTTGCGCTTTTTGGAAGTCAATTTGACTAATTTTCAAAGTTGAAAGAATAAATTAATTCGATCTTTCAAACAAAATATTAAATATTCAAAACTTATACGAATAAGTACTCTAAATTTCAATTTTTGGCATATCAATTATCGAACAACTAATCCTGACTCCGTCATTGAATCTGGCTTTGATACCACTTAATAGGACCGAAAATAAGCAGGTGTAAACGCGGAAGCTAGCAAAGCAAACCTCGAAAGACCACGAGTAAGAAGACAACGAGAAATATACCAAAAGACACAAAGATTTAACGTGGTTCGGTCAATCGACCTACGTCCACAAAGGAGATGAGCAATCCACTATAAATATGAGAGTACAAAATACAGAGGGAAACAACCTCAACCAATTCACTCGGAATACAAGGGAGGTTCACACAAGTGATAATGTATCAAGCTTGTGACTCATAAATTCTCCCTCTAACCAAAACTCTCAAAGCCCTTAAGACTACATTACATTGTGAATGCTGATTAAGTTAGAAGGAACATTCCTCTATTTATAGAGTCCTAAACCTTTTCCTACCAGAAAAAAGATTAGTCAATCCAAAACCTTTTCCTAAAAGAAAAACCTATTTATGATAAGAAATTTAGGACAAATAAATCCTAACAATACTAAAGTTAGAAACCATAGAAAGCAAAGCTTACATTATAATAAAACGATGATTTTGATGTGAACTTTCTCGATAATAACGACATTTAATTTTTAAGTATAGATTTGGAGTCCAACAAAGCTTACAACAAAAACTTTAGCCCGGGTCCACCACACCATTTTTTCTATCAATACAATGCAAATTAATTGTGAAAAATTTATTATTTTAAATAGGTTTCGTATAAATAGTTTACTTTTTAATTAGCTATCAAATAATTCTTCAGATATTATTTATGTAGAATTTAATATTAATATAACTAACTTTTAAATCAGCTATAAACCATTAACATATATTGATTGCGTAAAATTATTTAATGAAATTATTTATAACATATGAAATTAATTAGTAATATGAAAAATTAACATGTTACATTAATTAATATGTTAAATATCATCATAATATTATATGTTTGCTACATTCGCAAAATTAAAACTATATACCACTATTTATAGATTCCTTTTTTCTCTATGGACCCTATATATAGTACTTCTTTCTTCCTTCTCAAATGAGATATTACTTGACAAGTTTAAGACATATAAAGATGTCTTAAACTTTATGGATATTACCAAAATATGTGGGACCTAAAACATGTAAAATATTGATGGCATGAATATTTATCAAATATAGAAATGTGTTAATTTTTTTTTTAGTTGACTGACTAAGAAAAAAAATTGTGTCGTACAAATTGAGACACGTTGAATCATGATGTTATGCGGAATCTTATAATTGTAAACCATGTACCAATAAATCAGATGATAAAAACGTATATTAAAAACATAAATATTATTATATGGTTTAGCCGATCGACCTATATATGAAAAACTAATAAAAAAAGATATTAAAACTATTGTAGAGAAAAATCTCTCCCCAAACAAAAGTCCCTTTGACAAAATTGTGAATGCTATTGTATTCTTGATATGAGAAAATGAGTCTTCAATTTAAACGGTTCAAACTTTTTCTCCAAAGGAAAATAACTCAAGTATGAAAGAAAATTATATTTTCCTTTCAGGAAAACTTAAAACGTCTATGATAGAAAAATTAACTTCAAATAAAGTAAGAAAACCAGAAGAAAGCCTTAACAGAGTATATATATATATATATATACCCTTAGTGGTGTTTGTTTGTAGGTTGTGGAAACAAATGAAAATGAGATTAATTCTTCTCTTCCTTGTGTTTTTTTCTCCAATCTCCTTAGCCAAAATTCCACCAAAATTCCCTTCTTCTTTTGATGATCACTTGCCATCTAAAGGGAAGTTTAATTATGACACAAAGTACTTCATACAAATTCTTGACCACTTCAATTTTAATAATCCACAAACTTTTCAACAAAGATATTTGTTGAATGACAAATATTGGGGTGGTTCTAAGAATAATGCTCCAATCTTTGTTTACACTGGCAATGAAGGTAACATTGAATGGTTCACTCAAAATACTGGATTCATGTTTGAAATTGCTCCTCATTTTAATGCCCTCCTAGTCTTCATTGAGGTACTCATCAAGCTACTTGTTAGAACAATTAACACTATATATTGTTTTGTAACTTATCATCAATTTAACCTAAGTAATATATTCTACATAGATAAGAAACACCATAACAAACACTACAGTTCTGGAGTGTGGTCTTTACTTCTCACTAATACTTTAAAAAGCAAAAAAGGGCTATTTTATGCCTAATTTCTTGTAAAGTTGTTATACAACCACTACATAAAAAATGAGCTTTAGCGGTAACTAATTAGCAATTGCCGTGAAGTATATATTTTTAGTGATAATTAACATTCTTTGTATATGTTTCTAAAGACTTTTAGCGACGTTGAATCGAATGACACTTAATTAATGTCGGTAAAGACTTTAACGCTCTTTATTCATGTATCTATTTATTGCCGCTAAAAGTTATTTTTATTATAGTGAAGGCATTACAACGCTTCTAATAACTCGTTCATTTTTGTGTTTTTTTTTATGTATGTTTACATTGTAGCATAGGTATTATGGGAAGTCAATACCTTATGGAGGAGACAAGACAATAGCATATTCAAATAAGACTACATTGGGTTATTTGAGTTCAACACAAGCATTAGCAGATTATGCTACTCTTATTATTGATCTCAAGAACAACTTGACTGCCATTGACTCACCTGTTGTTGTTTTTGGGGGTTCTTATGGTGGAAGTATGTATATATGTTTTCGAGGATTGATTTCTCAGATGATCGTTTAAAACAATTATATTTCAGAAAGTTAATTTTTTTTCAATTTTAATTTTTTTAAAATGAAGAAAGTAACTTTACGAGTGATCATTTGAAATATCAACTGATATTTCGAGATTTGAAATTTATATTTTAATATTATATTCTTTGTGACAATGCAGTGTTGGCAGCATGGTTTAGGTTAAAATACCCACATGTGACCATTGGGGCCTTGGCTTCTTCTGCACCAATTCTCAACTTTGGCAATATCACTTCTCCATATTCATTTAATAATATCATTACACAAGACTTTAAGGTAAAAAACAATTATTTTTTTTCGATTTGTTCGAGCTTTGATGAATAAAATTAATTATTTAATATTTATGATGATGAGAGATAACATATATTCCGTAAAATAATCTTTCTTTTCCTTTCTTGTTTGTTTTTTTCAAGCGTTACGTTTCCTCATAACAAAGGAAAAATGTATTACCAATTATGCTATATATGCATCAATATAATTAAAATATGTATTTTTAAATAAGTTGTTGAATATCAAAGGCCAAAATGGAGATAAGGTTTACGATAAGATAACATGTATTATTAGAAACAAAGATATTTTTTTCGTTGCAGATATGTGAAAATTTGTGTTATGAATCATGATTTCTTATACTCACTAAAAAAATGCATGATGAAAAATAAATTTTCACTGAAATACTGAGAAACTTCAAAAAAAAAATTATTTATGAAATTAAACATTATTATTTTTTACTTTTTCATATATCAATCAAAATATCTATATGAAAAACTGAATATTTTTCAGTGTAATAATAATAGTAATTGTTTAGTTGTGTACTTTTTTTTTTGTCACTTACTTTTTTTACTTGACTTAAAAAAACAGGGTGAAAGTAATAATTGTTACAAGGTGATTAAAGGTTCATGGAAACAAATTGAATATATGGCTAAAACAAAAAGTGGATTAGAGAAACTCAGAAAATCATTCAGAATATGCAAGTAAGAATTAATACTTCCTCCGTTCACTTTTACTCGTCAGATTTTCATTTTTTCAAAAAGTCAAATTTCATAACTTAGGATCAACGTTTTAAGACGTATATATATACATACTTTCATTGATCGTAACAATATGAAAAATATTACAACATATAATATTTTCCGTATAATTTTTGAACATCTGAATTTAGAATTTATAAATTAAATTTATAAATTAAATTACTTTGAATCAGTGAAGCTTCAACAATTAGTTAATTATTTTTTGTAAAGCAAAAAATAAGGTGAATGTTTTAATTGGCATTCATGAATATGAGAAATAAAAATAATTAATTAATAATATTTGTTTTAAAATTATTTTATAGGAATTATATTAGTCAAGGTGCTCTTGAAAATTGGCTCTATACAGCCTTTGTGTACACAGCCATGACTGATTATCCAACTCCTTCTAATTTTCTTAATCCATTGCCAGCCTATCCAGTCAAACAGGTACAATTTTTTTTTAATTTCATTAATATTATAAAGTAGTTTATATTAATGCATGCTTTATTTTTTTTTGTCATGGTAAAGTATAAAGTAATTAATATCACTAAAAGAAAAATTTATTATTATGTACAGCTTTAATAAAAGATATAGTTGTCTGTCAACTTTTTCTCTTTCTTATTAAATTAATCCATATGCCAACCATGCTTAAAATTAATTTGAAAAAAAAGTAATTTTCTATCCTCACATTATAAGGTATTTGCTGAACTCTACCTACTTTTGCGGTAATTAATTAACGGTAATTTTATTATCATTGAATATATATTTTTAATAGTAATGATTACTTTTTATAAATGTTTATAAGTTATATAGCGATATTGAATCTAATACAATTAAATAATACTGATAAAAATTTTTAGTACTTTTTCTATATATATATTTATTGCCGCTAAAAAAATACTTTTAGTATACTGACAGTGATAGTGTGTGTCTCTTTCAAAAATTTGATTGACAACTCAAAAATGATAAATATTTAACTTCCCGTGAAATCCAATTGTGTTTAGAAAAGATGCCCAAAAGTTCTACAAAATAAAATGCGATAATTTTTATATTAGTATTCCAACAATATATATATTATAATCATACAAGTAAAATATATTTTGCATTGGGTGATTTAATTGATACAAATGCATAAATTGTGTGCTTTAATTAATCTAGAACAAAGTCCAATGGCTTTGTTATAAATTCTCAAAGTTCGATAGTTTCAAAATATAATAATGTATAATAGATGTCGAATTTTTTTCGATTAATTTGTACGCCTATTTCTTTGGATTTTATATATCTTAGTAAAAATATTCTGATTCAACTACTGATGATGATAATGATAATAATAACGTAGATGTGCAAGGCAATTGATGACCCAAAGAGTGGAAATGATACATTTGAGAAAATTTATGGTGCTGCCAACATATATTACAACTACACTGGAAGTGCCACTTGTTTCGATCTTAACGATCACTCTGATCCTCATGGTCTTGCTGGATGGACTTGGCAGGTATTATAAAATCGTTCAAATTAATTACGAAAAATAACATGCTTCGAACATAGTTGTACGTACAAAGTAGTTGCATTATGGCTTAAATTTGAATGTCCAATGCTACGTACCATAATTAGGTAAGTTAGCTAGGACTATTTTTTATAAAAATTCTGGACAACTTTAATTTTTTTTAAAAAAACTTTAGTACTAATTAATATTCAAAATTTAGTAGCACTAATTCAATTTCATGTCAAGTTGATTACCTAAGGGGATGAATAAAAAAATAAGTTGTTTATTTCAAAATGTTCAATTCAACACTTTCGATTAAAGGAAAAGGAATTTTAATTAGTCAATCAGTATACTGTTCTGGTTCTGTATAGTCTAACCCTGAAAAGAGAAGACTCACTGTTTCTAGCCTGATCCAGGTGCGAGAGATCTTTACCATATAGCATAGTAGCCCTGTCTTCCGACAAGAGCAGTTACGTCTTTTCCTAAAGCCCTTACGAAACCACCAGTAGTCTACTTTGATATAAACTGGACTTAGTCTGATTCGTTTCGTGGAATTTATACACGAAATAACGCTGAATATGATATATAAGTAATGCTGACATTAGTAATACTGCAGTCATGCACGGAGATGGTTATGCCGACCGACGGGAACAACAAGGAGAGCATATTTCCACCCTCCAAGTGGGATTACAATGAAAGAGCCCAATTTTGCAAATCAATATTTGGTGTTGAGCCCAGACCAAATTGGGTAACTACAGAATTTGGTGGATATGTAAGTGGATCTTTATAGCCCGGCCCAAAATGACAACTTTTCAACCCAGGCCCAAACCACCTTATAACATTTTATTTTATTTTTCAGAATATTGAAAGGGTATTAAAGAGATTTGGAAGCAACATAATCTTCTTTAATGGGCTAAGAGATCCATGGAGTGGTGCAGGGTTGGTCACATCTCTCTTTTACGCTACTAGAAACAAAAGTTTTTCTCACCACGAATTAGTAAAAGATTTATGCTTTAAAACATAATTTTTCCACGGAATCGACTTACTGGAAAAATGCAGGAATGAAAATATGTTATCGCTGTAATAGGGGAAAATTCCTAATTTATAAACATGAAAACATTTTCAGGTGGAAAAATAGTGATTTTTAGTAGCGTTACGTAGCATTCACAAGTTCTTAAATTATTTTTGTATTATATTTTTTGACAGAGTGCTTAAGGACATATCTAGGAGCATAGTTGCGATCGTCGCGAAAGAAGGTTAGTAAGATTCACTAATGTAACATATCTCTTAATGTAATGTAGTGTGTGCATGTGTGTGTGCGTGTTCTAATTTTTTAATAATACTTTTTTAAAAAAAAAAAAATTTATATTTGTGTGGTTGCTTCTTTTAAATTTCCTTTTACATGACTTGTAGGTGCACATCATGTGGATCTTAGATGGTCAAGCAAAGAAGATCCAAAATGGCTTCAACAAGTGAGAGGAAGAGAGGTCAATATCATATCCAATTGGCTCTCTCAATACTATCGATCTTTAAATGAAATTTACTAATGAAGTGATTCTACTTATAATAATATGATTCTTAAATGTTCAATAAAAAAAATATACATCCAAATTCCAATTGGTTTGTATTTCTTGAATAATGTCAAAGAAAGGAAAAATATATATGCATTGCAAAAGTGATGTTCATTCAACTTCTTGCTAGAAAATGTATATAATGTATATATTGTAGAAAGAACAAATTGTAACCAATATGGGCCGGTATTATCAAATTGGGCCTTGTCACTTTGGGCGATTTCACTAAATTTTGATATAATAACAAGGACTAGTTTTTTCACGAAAAGCAGATATGAAATAAGAAATTCAATATTTCGCTAAGATTTCAAGTGGGGGTTATCTCTTATAATTGTATTTTTGGGCAACGAACACATTTTGAAATCGTTAATATTAGCCCCATATAGTTTGTTTAAATTAAATTATTGTCCTTACTCCTTAGTTAGAATTGCACATTTTCTGTGATTCTCGCACTAAGTTTAATTGTTTAAGTTAGATCCTTTAAATTAGTCTACCAGCTAAGACTACAACGATTATCGACTAAACTAAAATTAATTCCTAAATTCGTGTCTCTCCCTGAGATTTACTCATTTTATGCCCCTCCACCCCCACCCAACCCCCGCCCTCTCCGGTCAAAGGCACCAAAGTAGATCAACAAGAAAAATGGAATAGAATGGTCATTAATCGAAAACACAAACTTTTGATATGTAACTAGATCGTCAAATTTCTTTAACATTATATTATAGTCAATCGAGATTTTCATTCCTAGTATAGACTCTGCAGTGCATGATTTAAATTTAGTTGGTGTTTTAAAATATCGGGTGAAAAATTGAAAAAATTTCAAATTTCGTAAAGACAAAATTATGATTAAACATTAGATTTTAACAAACTGATAAAAACTATTGCTTTTTAATGAAAAATAAGGACCTTGTTATTATCTATAAAAACTCCTTGGTCTTATTCATATTGATTGATGATTTTTAATTGATTGCTAATTGACTAATTAAGTGGAAGTCAGATCTAGACCCTTTATTTATTCCAAGAGAGGATAAATTAAATATAAAAGCTTAACTAAGATGAATATAAATATGTTTTATACCAAAGTAGAAAATTTTAATGAAATTGACAATCAGTCTTATATTTCCTATTCAAAGTTAGGCATAAAATGAACGTGACAGGTTGTTTTAATACCTCATGATTATCTAATTTCAATTATTATTATTTTCCAATTTGGTCGGTGACAAAATTTCTGCCAATTGTTTGACCTATATATATATATATGAAAAGAAATAGAAGTCCAAAATTAGAGACGTATTAATTTGACATCATGAAGACCCTTTAATTACACTTTTAAGATAGACTTTATACTTTACGGTTTATATTATATCATATTGTATTATTTTAATAAATCTAAATAGATGTATCGTTATTTGTCATTAGAGATAAACTCATATGTCAATATGGAGGTGTACGTGCACCCATTAACTTCAGAAAAAACCATGTATATATGTATTTATATCTTGAGAAACCGACAGAAACGAAATACAATTAACCGTGCCGATGAAATGAACATATAAAAGATGCTTAGGATTAAGTTTTTTTTACCGTCACACCAAATCGATCGTTACATAAAATAGATTTTTTATCATTATTTAACAATAAATTTATATAATAGAATATAATGAAATTTAAGTAATAATCAAAATAAACATAATATATAACTAACAGTACAATACAATAAAACTCGTAACAACTCTTACGTTATAACTTGATTAATAATTAAATGACATCATATGTCATTTTATTTTCTAAATTTACTAAGTTTGGTGTCATTAATTATTAGGTAGGACTTAGGTCTAGGAGTGAAAAAGTAACAGTACGTAATTTAACTTTTCCCACATGAATCATGCAATTAATTAAAATGTTTCTTAATTGACAAATAATTTCATAGTAGAACAAGAAATAAAAAAGACAAATAATTTATTGGACAAGACACCTGCGGACCTAACAATACTATTATTCAGAAAATAACACTATTTTGGTGAGTCGATTGTTATTCGTATATTAATTTTTTATAACTTATATCACATTTAATAGCTAAATAAAATTAAGTTATTTATATATAAAATTAATAAGATGTTTGATTGGTTATTCAGATTTTAAAAATTTCACATAACTAATATATGTACAAATTATAAGGAAATCAATGTATTATTTTATGCTGAATAAAAAGTGAAAAATAACTAATACGTACATACATAAACAGTAGGTAAATTCACTTATAATCAAGAAGATTTTTCTTTTGAAAATATTTCTTCACTATATAATTCTTTTTTGGGGATTTAAAAGATTATTAGCAGGTAGAAATTATATCAAATAAAAACAACACAGGAAAAAAGGGACATTAATATAAATGCCATCCAACTATGCAGGTAGTAGTGGATTAAGACAGGACTTGGAAATAACAAAAGTTTGGTGCAACCACATTTTTGGTCAGGGTATCAAATAAACGAGTTGAATGTAATATATTTAAATAAATATGTATTAGGATAATGTTATGTCAAATCTAAATTAATTGATTTTGTTGAGCTAGTCATACATGGTATATTAACGATTTCCACAACGTTTATCATGATCCTTGACACAAATTGAAGTGTCGAAAGTTTCATATAGATTATTTCTCAATATAATCTCTTTCAAATTCATTAAAATTTGTACTCGTTCTTAAAAATCCGTTAATGATAGATTTTAGAAACTCATATGAAATTTTATCAAATTTTATACGTGTGATACATGTCCCTTTATATCTCTAAGAAAAACTCTAATTCATCGTCATTACCTATTATGTCGGCTTGTTTTTTTTATAAATGAAGACAAAATAAAAAGATCATATAAAAACTTTTTTTATAATACTTAAATAGATTAAATCATCAAAATCTTTTATTTCTTTGAAACTTCTATTTTAGTAAGAATATAATAAAAAATCGAAAATTCTGGAAGAGGAAATAAAATTTCTTGAGAAATTACAGTTGTGAATGTAATTAATTAATTTAGGACCACACTTATAATGGGACCTTGAGGATAAATACATATTCCAACCACTCTCATTTTATTATATTTCTACCATTTTATCCAATCTACCTAGCTCCAACACATTAATTAAATTGATATGAATAGCATTTTCCTGATATTTTGTTTTATAATAAGGGATTCATAGCCATTATCCTTTGAATCCGCACAAGATATACAAGAAAATTATGAATTATATAGAGATTTTTCTGAAGATTAATATGAAAATTTACAGGAAAATAAGTTCCCTACGAATTTTTATACTAATCCCCATGAAAATTCCCAATTTTCTTGTAGTGACGTAAAACTTTCGCTCTTGTGCAATAGCTCTCTAATCACACAGGAGAGGTAATCCGCACTAGGCAAGTCAGGTGCGACGAAATCAAACCAAAAGATAAATTCCTTAAGGAATTTCGAACTTAAGACCTTCAACATGAAAGTACCTAACTCCAAACAAGGGGTTTCTAATATTTAAATAGGAAATGAAAGACAGTTTATTAAAAAAAAGATATTTTATACTTTTTAAGTATCGATCAAATTATTGATCACAAAAGATATTTTTAAATCACAACATTAATTACGAATATATTAATATAATTTCATATAGTTTAAAAATATTTTAACAATAAATAAAAATTTAAAACACATGTTGGTATAAGAAGTGGGAGAAAAAAAGGAGAAAGAAATGGGCGGTGGCAGAATGCAGCTGAAATTAATTGGGCCTGAGTGTATTTGTGGGCCCACAAATAAGTGGGCCTACAACTCTATGATCCATGCAGCACGCTTTTTGGTAATTAAATATTATTTAATAGCAAAATATAATATGATAGCAAAATATAATATGATTTTAAAAGGACAAATTGGGGCCATTTTTCTGAGGCGTAACAGCTAGAAAAAGTGAAGACGTGGCTTCTTACGACAATGATAATATATTTGGTGTAATTTTATAAAGTAAAATTTAAAACAATAAAATATAAGCAAATGTTATCATTAGTTTTAATGTAGAGAGACTGTTTCGATAGAGCATCAATTCAAAAAAAATTAAATTCAAAATAGTATAACAAAAAAAAAGGGAAATGAAGTCAATCATGTAAAATATTAAAATAATAGTCATGACAAGATAAAACGATAATCAAAGTGTAAAAATATAAAAATAATAGCAAAACTCAAAGATAATGACATGAGTAGTATGTGGTTGTTTCTCATACACTACAACAAAAGGATCATTTAGTCGAAATATATATAATTAAATTAATGATATAACATTCAAAGTCAATAAAGGTTTTAGCGATATTTATATATAATGTCGATTGTAAATGTTCATAAGTATGTTAATTATAATATAAAGATAATAATATGATTACACTTAATAAATAATTACCACTAAATTCTTTATTATCATAGTGATTTAATATTTTTAAATATTTTTTGGTTACTAACATAAATATATGATTGCACACAATAATAGAGTGTATATATATATGTATAACAAAAAATCACTTGTTCATTGTGTGCTACAAACATATATTCAACTGGCTGTACGTGCCTATATACCCTACATCATTGTGCAATTTACTCCTTACAAGTATATATATTACTTATTAATTAATATTATAATAGTTTTATATATATATATATATATATATATATATATATATATACATAGAGGCATAGAGCATGGCCTATATTTACCCAACAATATCAACATTTAATAATTTGTGTAAGAAGATAACATCCATCTCACACATTTATACTCTTCTAAAAACTCAAATAGTATGACACTATATTGTAACATCACTAGGTAAAGTATGTAATTCAATATTGTACAAAACGGGATAGTCAGTGGCGGATCTAGGAATTTAAAGTTGTGGGTGCTCTAAAGTGAAATTATAAAAAATATGTGTTAACAGTGAGATTCGAACCTTGGTACAACAACACTAAAAAAGTCTAAAGTACCCATCCAGGAGCCATTGAGCCAGCTAAATCATTTATTCATTGGGTGCTCTATGTTAATTTTATACAAATACCTATCAATTTCTACATAGATATATATATTCCGCAACGAAGTTAATGGGTGCTCGAGCACCCGGCGGACACCATGTGGGTCCGCCTCTGGGGATAGTGCCAGGTAGAGTTTGATAAAAAATTATATAATAGTTAAAAATATTCTTTAATATATATTATAGACATTATATTGAACCTCCTTCGATAAATTCGTATATTTTCTTCTACATTTTTGATAAAAATTCTAACTCAGCTAATATATTTTATCGAATTTTACTATCTCATAAAAAGTAGGGTATGGAGTTGCTGTAAATAGTTAGGCGTGGTCCTGAATGGTTCTTAATTAATTAAAGGGCAATTTATTTGTGACAGTATATATGTAGGTCCTAATTAATTAATTGAGAGTTCTAGATCAAAATACTTGTATCATTTCATAGACTATTACCTTTTATAGTATATCACTATTTTTTTGAAAAATGTTTAGGGATAATAGCTTATTTTTAGCAATATTTAGTGATAATTAATATTAATGTATTTAGAATCATTAAAAATTTTAGTAATATTTATATAAATCATTAGTTATAAATATTCCTAATTATTATTACTGAGTATAATATAATAATGACAATGATGTTATTATTATCAAGTTCTTTATTTATTGTAGTGTATGAACTTTTTATTTCATCTACCACTAATTAGTAAATTAAACAAACAACGGATAGTTCAATTTGTCTATAAATATGGTAGCTTGAAACTAAAAATAATAAAAAAAATTCACATTATCAACCTAAAATTCCAACCCACATGAGATTAGTGAAATATCAGACAATTTTTGTGAAAATACTTTAACTTAATTTTATGTTTTTCTTCACCAAATAACTAATTAGTTTTCTCTTATTAATTTATTTTCTAAAATTCCTTTTTTTTCCTAATGTTCTAATACATACAAAACTTTATCAATTCCTAGTTCGATGGATAAGTTTGATGTTAGAATTGAGTGAAAAGAAAGAAAAAAATGCAAACCTTCATGATTTATAAAAACGAGTTCAATTTCAGTTAGGAACCGAGGTCTCGTAGGTTATTCTATTGTAAATCTTAGTTCATGCATATAGAGAGAGTAATATATTTCCTTAAAAAGACATTTAGAAAATTTCATAAATTTTTCTACATTCGAGATATACGAGAGAAGAATAAGAAGGAATAAAATTGTACATGTATTATTTATCTTTAAAATATTCTTATTTCTTTATTTTTTTATAATCATAATTTATTTTCTATCACTTTAAAATTTATTTATTTTCTATCACTTTAAAATTTACAGCCTACCACGAAAGACCTAACTTCTTAGGATTGAGATGCAATTATAATTGATGATCATCAAGTCTTTGTGGTCCATCAAAATCATATCTTATCAATCAATAAAACAAGTCCAACCAAAAAAGTGAAACTCGATTTATCAAGCAAAAATATAGACGTAACTACACTTGGTCTAAAACTTCTTTATTATCCACTATCCAAGATATTTTTTAAATAGATAGGTATTTTTTAGATAAATTTGTTGAGCAAAATTAAGATTAATTTCGATTGTATGATTTTAAATTTTATAATGATAATTTTAGATAATATTAATTTTAAATTTAATATATATATATTTTCTTTAAACAACCTACTGAATTCGAAGAAATCCACTTACAAACTACTAACTCCGTCCATGCGCTCACCCCCTTCCTCCCTACCAAGATAACGGCTTGAATTACACGATATAAGTAGCAATGTCATTCCGAGCGTGACTCAATAATCAATCAAGTGATTGAGACTTCTCAAAGTCTTAGGTTTAAATTTTAGTGGAGATTAGAAAAATCGTCAGATGATTCTTTTCGTCTGTCATAATTTTGACGGACAAAGTTACATGATATCTTACTGATAGGCGCGGAAATTAGTCCAACCACCCTGGCCAATTTTTTTTTTATGAATTTACGCATTATCATATAAAACATAATTGTACGTTGATTGTTATTGTTGACCCAAATTATTAGTGATCCAAGGACAGCATTTTTCCTCGCACATTCTTAATTAATCAGAATAGTCAATTGTAAATTTGTAAAAATAATATTTTTTCACCCTGCACTATATGTCTATATCTATAGTAATTTTTGTTGTGTTGTTTGGATTAATGTTAAAAAATAATAGCTAACTTTGACTATGTATTATATGTTTTGATAGCTTAATGAACTAACTTATAATTGACAAGTTAATATTTGATACATATATATATATATATAGGTTCTAATCCCAACATACCCTTCCTTTTAATTATTTGTTTATTTATATGGTTTTCTATGACGCAAAGAGCAACACTTTGACTCAAGTTTAATTCTAGTTTCGATGAAACACATGTTAATTAATATATAATCATAGTACTTAGAAAATAATTGTATACTTACTTAATTAGATGCCAAATTAATAATTATCAACATCAAATAATTATAAAATATTAGCTCAATTAAATATAATTACCGACAGTACTCTTTTATTTTAATCCCTATAATTAGTGATTAATTAAATTGGAAGATGCGTATCAACCTGTTTAGATTATGATTCATTGTTCTTGGTCTAATATAATCTTTAAGCAGATATATGTTACATTGCACTAATACAATCTAATATTTTATTTTTAATTTATTTTAAGATGCATTTGATTTATTTTAATGAATTAATAATAATGCCAACTCACTAAAGAAAGACTTGGTCATTATTATTTCACGTATACCTGGCTGCATTTTAAATTCTCCAAGACATTGTTATTATTTCATTTTGTTGATATTATTATTGTTATTATTATAATTATTATTGTGCTGTTATGATTATAAGATAAAAATATTATAGCGGAGTTTCAGTAAGTAATCAAATGTCGTACATAACATTAATGAACATTGTTTTTTCACTCAAATTTTCTCTTGAAAAATAGTTAATGACTATTTTAATTGAATGATACTTTTTTTATCCGTATTTATTTGTCCATTATATTATTTTGAAATGTTTAATAATATTTATTTAATTTATAAAATTAATGAATAATTTACTATTTTATACTTATTTTATTCTTGATATTAATTACTATTTATTTTTCAATATTTATATAACTTATATTTAATAAGTGTGATTTAGTAAAAATTACTCCTATCATTGAATGCTTTTTAATACTTACGCCATGTCAATAGTAATTATTTAATTTATACGGAGAAAATATTAAAAAAATTTATAAATTGTAGTTCATGCGAAAAATTATAAGTTTTTAGTTATTTGTGTGAGAATTATTTTCTATGATATATTATTTTAAAAGAATAATTCGATAATATTAATTTACGATGAAAAAAACCTTTATTTATGATAAGTTGATATACCCCACCAGATAGGTTTTCTCACTTGGAAATTGGACAAGTCCAGATTTGGAAGTATTTAATTTATTAATTCTTGTTATCACCTCACTTTTTCAAAGTAGTCACCACTTTACCCAAATATCTCATGATATTGTCTTGTTCCACCCCATTTGGACACTAATATTTTATATTTAAGATAATGTAGCTAACATTTTTAAAAATAAAAATCCTCTCAACAACATGGTAGATTCCTCACCTAACAATTTGAAATGTATTCCATGATCAAACATGAACAATATAATATGCATGTAAGGATCGATTTGTTCAAATTTTGTTCTTTCAATTAAGTATTAATTAACTCATGATGGTAAGTACTTAATTCTTTAATGCTTATATATAGAACATATAATTAACTAACCATAAATAGACAAAATCTATAAAAAAAACTAATTACTTAGTGGATTAATTATATTCTTCATAAGTATCATTATTTTTTATTTATACAAGATTGACACCATTAGACACCCTTCATATGTTTAACGACCCCATTTAATACATAATCTAATGCAAAATAAAAGATGAACCTCATACTTTGGTAGTGGTTGTTTGTTAACTAGTTATTATATTACAAAACATACTTTTTCATTAGGATTATTACAACTACATCATCGTCAAGCGCCACGATATAAAAATGCTAGGTTGGTTGATAAACTCAAAGATAGGCAGCAAGAAAGAATAGTTTCTAAGGTTTTAGAAGACAACTAATAAAGGCGTAAGCATATACAAATTTGATAGATAAAATAAAAATATTTTTTGAACAATCAACTAACTCAATTTATACTGACTCGATTATTACGTTTCAATCTCATTAAATGTGAATTTTTTACTTTTCATGTAACTCTATGCATTATATTCCGATGATAAATGATTGTGTGAACTTAAATAGATGGGTAGTATTTTATTTTATGTATAAATAATATTGCTCGTGAATTGGAGCCAAATTAAGTTAAATGGAAGGTGATTTTTGACTTTATCTTTTTAATAAAATTAAAGATATTGGAAGGGGCATGTGAGATATGTGTTAATGATTGATCTTATAAGATGACACAATATTTTTTTTTATTATTGAGATTTGGAAGACACAAAGCTTCCCAACAACCTCAATTATACAATTTTATTTTTTTATGTGTCTTTTTTTCCCAACATCTACTTATTAAACAACTACTCATACGTACGTTTTCAAGGGTGTCTGAATCTACCTGGAAAAATGAGGTGGGATTTGTCTTAAACACGTAAAATATGTATCCTAAATTTTGTTGAGGAGATAAAAGGGATCGTATTCAATTTGATGATTTGTACTCATCATTAACCATATCAATGGAAAATGAAACTTATATATATATATATATATATATATATATATATATATATAT
>NC_028645.1:3738117-3740745 GCF_001406875.1 Solanum pennellii
ATATATATATATATATATATATATATATATATATATATTCAATTTGGTGTCCGATATTATATTAGAGCCCAACTTAATTCAAATTCGCGTCAAAAACTTTTACGACAAAACGTTTCCTAACAAGAGCGATTCAGTATCCAAGGAGACTATCTGAGACCTCTTGATTAAAAATGAAAGAGTACTTATCACTTCATCACAATTCTTGTTGGTTAAAATGAAACTTGTTAAGATAAACCACTGGAGCATCTAAGATGTATTCAAACGAATTTTAAGAAAAAAAGAATTTCAAATGAATATTTTCAAGTGAAACAATTACTATTATAAAATATATATAAAATATAAAATTGTGTCATTCTTTCTTGGACGGACTTAGAAAAAGGTTATATAAATTGTGACAAAACAAATAACTAATCTAACATGAAAGGTTATCAAAATGCATAATACATACATGCACGCTGTATCTTTAATTTGTATCTAGTTGAATATGTATGCCCTTTAATTTTTAGATATGCATAACTAGACTTAAATTTGCATAAAATTAAACTAAAATACATACCCATCCTATATGCCAATTGATGAGATATCATATTCGAACTGATTTTATATTATATCTGTTGAACTTATATATCCATTTATTCAATCTTATACAAATTAAAATATTTATTTATATATAACCTGAATTAAAGAATATCAATATTAACATTAATAAAATAAAATTAAATAAAAAAACACATTTATATATTATACGTTTTTAACTTCAACTTGTGAAGATATATTTTATAGTAATAAATGCTAGAGTCTAGCTACCAACTTGTCACAAACATACAAAAAGGGGGAGACCATTTCAAATAGTGGACATGAAATGTATAGATTCGATCACTTGCTACATATTTTATTTTATTCTAATAAAAAGATTAACGTATATATTTATATTAAATGATGACCATTGACGACGTGCTTTAAGAGTCAAAACATTGCAGAATTCTATGTATCCAAATCTTTAGATACAAATCTTTAGTTAATGTCTACATTCAGTTTTCCCCTAAAATCATAGAAAATATAACGTTAATTTATATGACTAGACAAATAGTGTATATCTATATTTAGTAACGTTTTGGCTTTAAAATTGTAATTCTACTCATTCTAAAATGCAAGAATAGAGACATTAATTATTAGAGAGTTTGAAATTATTTATTTATTATTTAGACTTTAGTAATTAGAAAAGTTATTCATAAACAAACAATATAACTAACGTCAAAATAATTTATTTCGTCCTAACAAATGTTAATGGATTGATTTATATTCACAAAATATTTATACCTTATTTAAAACTATAAATTTCATAAATCTTTTTCTCTCTCTTGCATATTACGCTCAATATTTCTATATTAATCACAATTTAGCTTTAAAATTCTAATTTCACTCTTAATAGAACAATTTATATTCGTATAGATATCAATACTTTATTCTTAATTTTTTTCTTAGACACGATATATTAATTCAAACTGCATCACAAAAATTAAAACAAAAAATATTATCTTTGAAATCTTTATTAGTTATTTTATTCGTCTATAAATACTTATTGACAGAAAAAACATACACATATTTGATATTAGTTATTTTATTCGTCACTAAATACCTATTGACAGAAAAAATATACACATATTCGATGAAATAAATTGAATTGCATATAAATTAATTTAATTTTTTTTAAAAAAAGATTGGAGAGAGAAGTCCAAATCTAAATTCAAATAATTAGAGAAAAATGAGAGGAGAGAATTGAAACACGAATTCTAAAGAAGAAAAAGGCGGTTTCCTTCTCTTTTCTATTCTCATTGGACAAATCTTATCTCATCATCTTCATAATTAATAACATCTCACCATTTCTCTCTTCAATTTATTTTGTTTTATTATTTTTATCTTTTTTGTTTTCTTCTTAGCTTCATCCTCATCATCATCATAAAATTAAACTAGGAATGGCCAAACGTCAATAATGTTGCTGTCATGCACGTGACTTATTTAACTACTTTTCATATCGTTCGATTTAATTCTAAAGTTTATCAATTTAATGTTATAAATTTATACATATGCTAAATTTGTTATTGAATATATTGATTTATCGATAATTGATTATTATCAATTTAATATTGATTTATTATTATTATTTTTCTATAAAAATCACTTAGAAATAAAATAACTAACCAAATGAATCATGAATATGAGTTAACAAATTATGTCTTTTCTCAAAAGTGAACGCCAACATTATGAAAAATAATTAAAAGTTAGAAATAGACAACAATATATGTATAGAGCTAAACTTTAACTGAAATTATTAAATCAAAATTATATATTTCAATATAGATTATTAATCTCGATTCGATTTTGAACCACCCCTAATTACAGGTAACTTTCAAATCATTACTATCTACCTTTCAAATTCCTCATGTAAAAAGTGTCTTTAGGCTTAACCCTAATCCCTCACCCCAACACACACAAAAAAAAAAAAGAAAAAAAAAAAGAAAAGGGAAAACGTGTGGGCGATTGGCGTGTTGAAATAAACAACGGGGACCAAATATATAGCACGCTTATTTTCCAATTTTGCATTCACTCCCCCCCCCCCCCCAAAAA
>NC_028645.1:3740857-3768691 GCF_001406875.1 Solanum pennellii
CCCCCCCCCCCCCCCCACAAAAAAAAAATAAAAAAAATAAAAAGAAGTATATATATAAATATTAAATATTCAAATCATATAATTAACGATTATAATGGAACCAAACTAATCAAACGTACTCAATTAGTTTATTCTGTCCTAACCTTACTCGATAAATATATCTGATATCTATTAGTAGTAAAAAATAACAAATATTTCATAAGAATAATCGAAATATATAAAAATAAACTTAGATACAACGCTCTAAACAATAGAATACTATTTTTAAAAACCAGTTACAACATTTTATAGCAGTGGATATTAAATTTTTTCACTAATCGTTGGTATGAAAATTATTTTTAGGTGGTCCTAGGTTATTATTATTACGAAGATACTTACTATACGATGCATCAGGTGCAAAAACTTACTGTACGAGCGTCAGGCTCAAAATAAGGTGGTGGGTCATAATTTATAATAAAATTTTGGAGACAAAATTCTTTAAAGCATTTTAACTTACATACACGACAATAATAACAACAGTAATAATAATGATAATGTGAGTAATTTAGTCCTTCAGATATTTATATTCACATCATATGCAAGTCACAATTCCAATGAAAATTGAATTAATTTCAATATATTCTGACTTATCATAATTTTAATTTTAACTTTTAAAAAAATCTTCTGGTGTACGTAGAGTATCACAAAAACTTATACACTTATAAATTGTTCCATCAACAGTAAAACAAACATTTTCATGTTAATATTGTTACTAAATATTAAATATATCATTTTTTTATATCAATTAAAATAAAATTATGTAAACAAAGATAAATTTAAAAATTCGAGTCATATAAAATAAAACGAACAAAATAATATTTGAATAAAATTATAAAACTTAGCATGTTTGTTCACCCACCCACCACCCTTAGAAGTGGTACAGTGTCAGCTGGGTGGGCCTACTCACTTCATGATCTGTTTGTTTGGTTTAAGCACAAAGGCCTTAGCCAGCCAACAAACATAGTAACATGGCCTGTATTTCATAGCATTATACTCATCTATTCGAGGCAGAGTCAGAATTTAAATGTGAACTTAATTAAATTTAATAATTTTTCTTCTAAGAATATAGTTTTATAAAAAGATTTAGTAAACATGTACAATTATAGTAAAATTTGGAATTATTATAAAATTTAAAATTTTTAAGGTTAAAATTACAACAATATATAATGATATCTATAAGAAAAAGAATCTTTTTTTTTATTTCCCAGATTCATATGAAGATGCATCTTCTGCCAATTTCAGTGCCACCAAATATCAATTTTATCTTTTATATTTTGCTTCTTTCACTCATTATATTACACACTATATACCATTTTTCTCCCACACGATTAAAAGAAAAGGCAATAATCCCGTGAGTCTTACATATTCTAGTACATAATTACAGATGAAAAAAAATATTTGAATCATATCAATGGGATCCACGTGAAAAAGTACAATCAATTAATTTCTACCAACAACAAAAAAAAGGAGTTTTATTAACAAGCAACATTTTGAGCTGGTAACATAAATCTACTTTTAGACCGTTTTTAGAAATAATATTTAATATAACCTTATAAATAGATTTAAAAAGAGTACAATTATCCAGATTTTACACTGCTTTATGAATATAAAAATGTCATTTTCAAAAGACCATATGCTCATGTTAATTTACTTTTTCTATTTTATCTTTAATGATTTATAGCTATACAATTATTAAAGACTTTTTTCTAAATAATAAATTTTAATATATAAATTTCATGTTAAATTAAATTACTTGACATAAATTAAAATTAAAAAAATGTGTGAAGTTGAAACTGGACAAATAAAATATAAGAAAAAGTATACGTATGTGAATTTTCAAGATGGTTCACTACTCACTAATAAGAAATGAAATATTAATACAAATTTAATCAAATATAATCCAAAGTTTAAGTACTTACTAAACTTCATAAAGAGACAAGGTATGTGATGTATGAGTACTTGGTAGCTGCCTAGTAAATTGCACTGAATATAATGATTGATTTTTCTTCTTCTTATCACGCAAAATACCTTAAAGTAAAGTACTCTCGTACTTACATCTCTATCTAACCCCCACTCCCCCACCCCCTTAAATACCCACCTTTTCCTACATCATTTTTGCAAAAAAAAAAAAAAAATAATATAAAAAATCTACTTTTATTTATATCTCCCTTTTTTGTTCTGTGAAATGTCCATAAACCATATTTCTTCAGAAACATTTTGGTGGACCAAAAAACAGCCACCCTCATTCCCAAATATGTTTGAGTTTAACCTCAACAACAACATGAACAACAATAGTACTAATGAAGATGACGAGTTAGTACAAAACGAAGACAAATTTGAAGAAATTCCAAGAGATCATTTGTTTGAGAAACCATTAACTCCAAGTGATGTTGGAAAGCTTAACAGGTTAGTTATCCCTAAACAGCACGCTGAGAAGTATTTTCCTCTCAGCGGTAGTAATAATAGTAATAGTAATAATAATAATATTGATGGCGGTACTGAAAAGGGATTATTACTGAGTTTTGAAGATGAGTCTGGAAAATCATGGAGATTTAGATATTCTTATTGGAATAGTAGCCAGAGCTATGTATTGACTAAAGGTTGGAGTCGTTTTGTCAAGGAAAAACGTCTTGATGCTGGTGATATTGTTTTGTTTGACCGTCACCGGTCAGATACTGACCGGTTATTTATAGGATGGAGGCGGAGGAATATTACCTCCGCCTCCATCTCTACTGCTGCTGCAGTGCGTCATAACACTGCAGCGGCAATGACCGGAAATATTGGTGGTGGTGGAGGTGGAGGTGGGTGGGCCCACGTATACTACGGTGGGCATCCTTATCCAAGGGCAGGTGCAGGTCTTCCATACCAACCTGACTGTCTTCATGCAGGTATCATGTACATTACATTCCGTTAAAAAAGTAATTTTAATCATGTATAAATATTATAATTTTTCATCGATTGAATCCTTACTACTATATTATCCATGTATAATTTGTAAGTTTGAGCTATATATAAGTCACTGAATTTCTTCTTACACACTGACAGATTGGAGTTTTGTGAAAATTCAGTATACTTTCCAAATACATTGGAGATAATTAATTTTAGAATTGATCTTATTATTTTTGTTATAAATGGAATATGTATAGTAGCCCCCCTCCAAAAAAAGAAGAATGCAAAAAAATTTAATTTATTTTTAATGTGAAAAGAGATGTTCAATTATACCTTATCTTGGTGGCCATACATGTTGCAAAGAGTTGTATATTTTGTCACATTGCAGAAAGTTTGTTTTGTAGGTTTCTAACAAAGATGATGATATTATTTAATTATTGTATTATAATATAACAAGTGGTTACCTACCTGCATATATAAACACAAAAAAATATTGTTGTTTTTGTGTTTTTGATTTAGAGATTCTTGCAAATGCCATAGGTTTAATCAGGAGCTACAAAGAGCTGAATCTCAGTGGATTATGATAGCAAAGACTATTCGATCACTTACATTTCCCTATTTGTTTGTGACATAAATATAGGGAGAGGAGCAATGCAGAACCAAACTACAACAAGTGTAAACAATAACACAAGAAGACACGTTAGGTTATTTGGGGTTAACTTGGAATGTGAGGCCGATGATTCATCGTGGTCAGAGCCACCCCCGACTCCAGATGGTGGTGGCTCTTCTACATCGAGCCACCACCAGGATCATGGTCGGAGTCAGGATCAAGCTAGCCAACACTATTATCAATACCAATTTCAGTATTCAAAGCCTCATGTTGCTGTTTCAGCTACTGCTTCTTCGTATAATAATAACCATCACAATCACAAGGTACATACATGCCTTAAATTTATTTTATCAATGAAAAGTATTCTTTTTCTCTTTTTAGACTAATTAGAAAATTGTTTTAGATGTGACTAGTCTCAATTTTCAACTATGATTTTCCTGTTTCATTTACTGAGACAAATACATACAAAAATCTCTACAGTTACCCTAAGCTAGTTTTATTTTATAATATAAATATACTACTATATAGTAGTAATATATAATTCTAAAACTAGTATGTGCCTAACAAGTGGATTAGTTACAGCCAGATAAAAGTCATATTAAAAGTCAGTCAAAAATGATAAAGTAATAAAATCTTATGTTTATAGTAAGTAGTCTAGTTGAACAAGTAATGTTCCTTTTTGGAAGCAATCAAAATTTTTTTTAATGCTTTTCTTTTTTTAAAAAATGATGATAAAACTTTTAATTAGGAGTAATTTTTAATTTTTCTTTCTTCACATTTACATTCCTTTTCTAGTTTCTAAACAAAAGTTATCTTTTTCTTTTTTCATGTTTTTCTTTTCTTTTTCTCCTTTTCTTACACCTGTTGAGTCGTGTGAAATGAAAATACCCTGGGGGCTAAGCCTGGCATGCCTTTTAATAATATAGTATGTTATCATGTCAACTATTTCATGTGACCTACTTGGTTTTTTCTTCTTTTTTATTTTATTTGGGGGGGGGGGGGGATGTGGTCCAAACTCCTATACCTGTAATTTAAAAAGCTTGAAAGGCAGCAAACTACAATGTACCTAATCATATTTATTTTATTTTATTAGTAGTTCAAATAGACTAGAGGGTAGAGATGAATCACTATTTACTACTGAATTTTCCACTAAAAAATATTCCATAATTATTTTCATCAATATTTTAGTTGAATCAATGAAAAAAATAGTAATATATCCAAATAAAAAAAATTATGAAAATTCCCACTGTTTCAGTGAAATTTGTTCCATTGTATATTTTTTCTGTGAATTGATTTAGTAAAAATGACTTAATAATCATGATCAATTCATTATAACGCAATTTTTTTACTAATCCGCGGTGAAAAAACCTTTGTGTCTAATAATAATAATAATAGTAGTAGTAAAGTATACTACTTGTTATCTAGTCAACTTTGGTAGTCACCACCAAAAATCAAGTACTACTTTACAACCAAACCAAACTCTTTGCCATTCTAGAATATCTTGAAATAACACCAAACATATCAAAGACTTAAGCTACTTTGCAATGGACCATTTTAAGCTTGGATAGTGACAATACACATTACTTTTTTTTTATGATTGATTGAATCTCAATACTATTCCTTTCCCACCCCATATCCTTTTAGGTTTGAAGACTTTGGGACCCTAAAATTCAAAATTAGGTTTATACAAATAAAACTACATCTAGTAAGTTTCCAAAAGATAATGCTTAGGCTAGTTCAATATAATCTCCATTTTTTTTTAGTTTAGAAAGTGACAATTCATTATTAAAGTCAAATTCTCCTTTATCTATTTTCTAATAAAAGGGCTCTGACTAGAGGTCCAAAAATCAGTAGGAGAGTAGTGACATTCTCACTGCAACAAATAAATGATTTCACAGCAATAATATAAGTGTCATTATATTATATTTAGTGAAATAAAAAATATGGATATTTATAACAGTTTTTATACAAATATCGCTAAGAAATTAGCGATTTTGAATGTAATGATAGTACTTTTTATTATTACGAAATGTCTCTTTTGTTGTGGTATGTTTAGAATCAACTTGAAACACATGTCTTGTTTTTGTTAAAGACAGAAAAGTTTAATCTATTTATAATAATATAATCTCCTTTTAATGATGCTTTCAACCCTTTTAAACATGTATTTAATTCTTGATTCTTCAAATTGAATCTTTGCAATTTATTTGTAACTGGGCCACCAAATAACAAAAATGGTCCACTGCTGGTATATAGTATTTTATTAATTTTTTTTTATTTCTATAGTTTTTGAATGCTCAAACCTCTATGAAATAAATGATGGGATTGCTAATAATTATACTGTATGGTTGTAACAGGATATGAATTTCTCAAGAGATGTCAACCAGATGAGATATCACCAGGGATAAGATCTGTAGATTTGACAACCAGGATTGACTATTACAGGCACTTGGAATTTATTTTTATTTTTTTCTTTAAAGAAAAAATTCTTGAAAAAAAAGGAAAAGAAAATCCAAAAAGGGTAAAAATCCCAGATTTTCTGGCAACTTTCTCCCCCTAGAAAAAGGTAGTATATATCACAGAACTTTTAACACCTATTCCAAGTCCACAGGAAATTGAAAGAATGAAAATATTGGAGATGAAACTTTGAAAGAGACTTTATGGTGTCTGTGGGTCCATCAGATTATAGCTGACAAGATGAAAGAATATATATACATGGTCTACGTACACTCTATCCTCTGCACACTCCACTTGTGGGATTCTGTCGGGGTATTTTGTTGTATTTTGGTTGCTACTGTGGAGATTCTGCCTGAAGATTTTTGTTAGGGGGCTTCATCATAATCATGACAATTGACCAAAACTGAAGGATAGTAATAGTGAGAAGAAGAAGAAAGATGGTTCTTTTACCAAGTGGTGATGGTAGTGGTAGTGGGTGGTGGACTTGTCTTGTTATTGATGATAAGATGGATGTCTGTCAAAGCCCATTAGTCATTTAGGAGGACAAAAAATATGTTCTTTGCCAACTCTTGAAAGGCAACTAACAGTTTAACTGCTTTTCTTTCACATGTTGATGCTATGGCAGAATACTTTTTGTTCAACAGTAGTAGTAGTAGTTTGTATATGTACATTGTACTTTTGGTGTTTTCATGAATCATATGAAAATCTGAGGAAAAGACTCATCAATCTTACCTCTGTGAATTGTAAGTTTCATTTGTCACCAACAACCAGATAATCGCTAATAGTTCTAAATCGATAATCTTCAAAATCAAAACTAACTGATATGGGGCGCTATTTAAGAGTATATTTGTAGTTTGTATTTGAATATTCTTAGAAGTCTCTACTTGTCATTTATCACTGGCACCATAACTTTGCTGTTTCTAAACATTTTCTTATTTGCTAAATCTCCAATACATCTTTCTAAGGAAGCAGTTAATATTTTTATATTGTCTTTGGAGAATCCTCACAATCATTTTAGAGTTGAATTAGGTCCAAATTCCATTTTTTTTAATCCCCCAATGCCTACTCAAAGAAAAGATGATTCCAATATTGTCATTCTGTTTTGACATTAGAAACAGTCCTATATTTCACATTTTCTAGTGTTTTATCAAAGATATACGGGTTCATTCATGGATTATCCAGCAAGCAATAACTCCAAAAAACAGGAACATTAACGTTTTAGGTAAACGCGTATACTGTAGCTGGATCGTGAGATATGTGTCCATGTTTTTCTATGAAATTCTTGCGGAGTAATAAACACTTACTTTGGAAGAATCTGAGGACAAAGGCCACCACAAATGAAACATGAAGACGGCCATGTCAATCACTTTCCATATAGCACAGGCTGCAGGCTTTACATTCTGGTCACAAGTCCAAAACACAAGTTGCAAAGGAATTGGTAAGAATATAACACTATGCCTAGTTGAATAAATTAACCAAAAGATGAAAAGTTAGATGAGTATTAGTGTTACTTTTTTGTGTCAACAGTGGACCATTAAGCATCAAGAAAAAAACGATGCCCCATTGACTTCTTCTAAGGACTCACAGCAAGATTTTAGTGCTCCTACAAGTGGGAGAGTGTCACTAGATACACATACAAAATAGAGGTGGTGGGTTATCACAAGATTGAATGGACTCCTCTTGCAACAATAATCAATCATCACAGTAACAAAACATCTAATAACAGAATGGACCATTTTCTTCCATTAGTTTCCCTCAAGCTCTACATTTTGTAGTATGTTCTTTACATTTCTACATGCAAGTGGATCAAGTTGCGTCGTTTCAATCAGATAAACACCAAGAGAATGTACCTAGACAACACTTGATAGAATAATCGAATCACATGACTTGGTATTCTCCAAACTGGTATTGGAAACTAATTCACACATAATAATTGAAGCTAGCAGTAGAGACTAAGGCCAAAATTACAGTACATGCACTAAAGAAACATAGAATAATTCCTGATTCAGTCTTATGAAGGATCCACGATGATGATATGACTATAATTTATCGGACATGGTAGAAGATTCTTATTACAATGTGCTCAAATGAAGACCCATGTGCTTGACAGATTTCAATCAAGAGACAAATTCCATGACCCCGCCAACATATACCTAATAAAAACACCCACAAACAGTCACATATGGGTCCGGACTACAAGTGCTGAAACTATCCTAATGGAAAGCTGATGGCACATCAAATAAAGATGGCAAGAGATGAACGAACTTTATCAGAGGAGGCTCTAGACACCGCGCAAGACACCTCGATGATAGATTCAAGGGCTAAATCATTATATGCTTTTGCTTTAGAATCTGCAGCACATACTATGTGGAATAAAGTACCAAATAGAAGTCAATATTTGGGTGGAAGTCATTTTCAACTATCTTACATCCATTCCTGGCTCACCTGACCTGTTTCGGTCTAGTCCTGCCTCCTCCATCCAAACCTGAAATCAAACTACAGATTTAACTTCAAGCCACCAAATACTCCAAAAAGCAACTAAAAAGCTCAAATGACAACTCCCTTCCCACATGCATTTGGTGAGGGCACACATTAGATAAGCTTATGCATTTCCTGACCTTACACTTTGAGGTTCAATTGATGTCAAGCCAAATCACTTTTACAAACGAGAGCCTCAATGAGTTGAACCATTTGCGATGTAATTTCCTTCCCCCATTTGCCCACTACATACTGAAAGCAAACCAAAACAGCATCAGTAATTATGCAGAAGTCCAAAGGTCAAGTTCGTATAGAGTATTTAAGAGAACTCACAACTTGTACTTCAGATGCCAATATTGTTCTTTGGCTGCATAAGTGTCCTTATGCAATTTAGCGTCCTCGTTTTTTCTCCATACTTGTTGCATATCTTCTTGATATCCCACTATGAAACCTTTAAGTGCATCTTTATATGTTGACGCTCTTGTCATGTAAACACGCTGTAATGCTGGTTGTAGTGTCTACTGTCTCCATTTCACCTCTTGCATCCATAGCTAGGCTAGAAAAGATGTCAGAGGTTCAGAACTCAAACTAGAAAAGATTCAATCGGAGTTAACTACTCATTGAAGAGACTACAAAAGAAGTCCAACTAATTTATAATAATATTGTATTAGCAAGTATGTGCTATAAGGCAGATTGGAAGAAATAGAGATTCAGAATATGGTTACATGCGTTTCTAGTAAACTCTCACGCGGTTGTATTATATCCAGGATACATTTAATTCTTGCAGTTTTTTTAAAAGCAAACTATAACTTTAATATTTAAGACTTAAGGCACTCACTGACCAAAAAGCTACCCGATTGTTCATACCTGAAGACAAATAAATCATAGAATGAGAAGCAACAAAAATTCATGTAAATTCAGTTTTCCGTCCTCTAGGTTAACCCAGTGTTTTGGACGGCGAGAGGCGACAAAAGGCGACAAGGGCCTGCCTCGCCACGCGGCGAGGCGCTTCCCTTTTTAAATTAAGGCACCAATTAATATCAAAAATTAAAAATATTTAATTGCATATATAAATATCCAAAATCTTAATAGTAATAACACATATTAGCAAATATTCAATTCAAAAACCAATAGTAGATACTAAAAAGTCTAAAACTTTAAAGACCAAATAATTCAAAATACAATACTAAAAAACTTTAAATGCCTATTCTTCTTCAAAACTATCCAACTCTTGAAGAAAAGAACTCAAGAAGAACTGAAAAGATCAAAAGAAGAAGAAGAAAAAGAGGTATACCTTAGGTCCTCAGTGCAGCAACAACTCGAAGATGATGGAGAACAGGAGAAGAGACGCGACTGGCAAATTTTGACAATAGAAGAGATCGCGAAGGGAAGAGGAGTCGGGGAGAAGAGATCGCGAGGGGAAGAGGTGTCGGGCAGCAGCAAATTTTGAAAATAAACAAAAAAACCCTAATTTTGACTAATATTGTTAAGTCAAATCTTTTTAAAAAATTTAAATCAAAAAGGCAGCGCCATTTTTGTCGCCATTAGCTCGCCATACCTCGCCTCGCCTCAGTGTGGAATGGCGAGAAAGGCTCGCCTCGCCTCGCCTCTCGCCTTAGGCGAGAGGCGCTCGCCATTCACAACACTGGGTTAACCCAGCTTTGAACTTTAAGTCCTGCCTCACTCCCTACTCAAAGTTGTTACAGATGAACTAAAAGAGTATATAGCAGCTACAGTCCTCTATATAAGTCACTTCTAACAGTCTTAGTAGATGAAATAGGAGAATGAACTCATTGTAATTGTCTTCTTCTATTTCTCAAACTGAGTCAGCTTGCACTGGAGTGAAAGCCTGTGTTAGGATTAATTGAAAAAAGAACTCTACACCCACACCGTGCTTGAGAGCTCTCGAACAAGATGATTTGGAGGCGACTTTCTATGTGAGCTTTTCATAGACAATATGGCCAGCGGAAGCCTCCACATAAGGTTACTCAGACCCCTAAACTCCCGTAACCCCTTTTATGCCCTCCTAAAAACACCCAGGAAAAACCCCACCAAGCAAACTAAACCCCTTGAACCTATTGTATACCATCACGGAAAATCCACGGCTCGTTGGTCTGTGGATAAAGTTGATCGTGTGATAGTAATTATTTTTGGATAAGGTATAGTCCTGAGAATTTATTGTATGCTGTTGTTGGTAAGTTCTCTTATGGATGGATGGAAATACAAGAATTGTGCAAGATCATTCCTATGCAATGTGAGGTAATTATAAGATTTGTGTGCAAATTGCAATAGACATGTTCTTATTCGATTGACATTGCTTTAAAATTATGTCCACTTGTTGTCAAAGCGTGCTTAGTGTCTCAAAACCAAGGATGGTTTCTGTCGAATGTATCATCATAAGTGGGTTCCTTGGTTTGATTCGGAAGAAGAAACTTCCATTGCTTCCTAAATTTCTTTGTAAAGGAATCCTAGCTAACTTGCTCCATCAATTGGGAAGTCATTACATGTTGAAATGGCAACAAAAAACAAAACAAGGCCAAGTTATGCGAGGGTAAAAGTTGAAGTAAATTTACTTGGTGAATTCCCAAATAGATAACAGTAAGCAGAATTATATGTCTAAGCATTGTAAAGAACGCAAATTACAAGGGCGTAATATGGTTTTCGAGTCTTACATCCTCAATTAATTGAGGAGACGCAAGGAAATAATGAAGGCAACTGTGATGTGGAGAACAATGGGAAAAGTGTGGAACCAATGACAAAGGGAAGGCTCCTCCCAAGGTGTTAAAGAGTGGATGAGCTGTAAGGAACGTGAGTGATAAATGGAGATGGCAAGAAGTTAGAAGTAAGAAATTTACTGCCCATAGATCTTAAGAACAAAATTCATCGAAGGATGACAATAAGGCTTGTTGGAGTCCCACATCAGTGGGATAATAAGCACCTTGGTCTCGTCATATGGTCTTGGGCAGTTCTCCCTTCAGGAGGTAGCTTTTGGGGCAATCCCAATTCATTGTTTCCAATGATGAGACCCAGCCTTATATTGTCCATGCTCCAGATGTCCAATCATGGATGTCTGGGGGGTTCGATTCCCATCCTAATAAAGGAACTATGGTTCCTACACAAACTGGGAAACAATTTGCAGCACTTGTTGATGAAATGGAAAGCCAAGATAGTGATGCAAATTGACAGCATTGGTGGAGGTAATTGATGCCTCAATTGGAAAGGGGAAGGTTAATCCTAATCCTACTGGGATTCAATTGCGGGCAGAAGCTAAGGATTCTAATCCTAAAGGAGCTGAAGTTGTTGGACATGGAGACAAAGAATAGGTGCAAAACTCAAAAGATTTAATGATGAATGCATTTTCAAGAATTTAAAGGACCTATTTTGGAGGTCACACACTTGATCAAGAAGGAGCCACATCATGCTCCTTAGCTAATATCTTGTAGCTTGGATGATACTCCACTTAGAAGATCCTTTAAATTCTTGAATTTTTGGGCTAAGCATGAGACTTTCCCTGACTTAGTGAGGCAGCATTGGAGGACATATGTACAAGGGATTTCTTCATCATCTTTCATCACAAATTGAAGAATGTTAAGCAAGCTTCGATAGGGTGAATTAAGGCCACACTGGGGGACACTAATAAAGTCATGAGGTTCAATGAAGAATGTTTAGCAAACTTCCCATATTTTCTTACTTCCAGTTGTTGCTTATGTCTTCATATGTTGTGTCTTTGCTTTCTTTGAGTTGAGGGTCTTTCAGAAACAACCTCCTCTCTAATTGACAAGGTAGAGTAAGGTCCGCGTGTTAAAGGCAAATAATTTGTCCTAAATCAATCAAAGAACTAACCTTGGAAAAATTAGTGATTTCTTCACTTCTTGCAACTCGTCATCCATTTCCTGTCCAATTTGCTTGGTGGAGCTGCACATTCGAAAATCATCTGGTGCAAAATAGAGGCAGATAAAAGCAGAAGGAAATCTCACCATTTGTATTCAAGTACAGGTCATAACAGTCAGGTTCTTCTGCATCAATGTAAAACATACTTTTTTTCTTCTTTTTTTTTTGAAAAGAAAGATGATAACACATTATCAAATGCAAATCCAACAAAAGTCCTTCCTGGTTATAGAGTATACACTATACAGTATAAAACAGAAGGTGCAAGTAGATTTATATATGATAATAAGGAGTATCTAAACCAAAACACTTGTACATGTGAAGTGTACATAATGCACAAGTATTTAAGCACATAATCTTGTATTAAAGCATATGACAAAGTTCATTTTCTTTTTTCTCTGTTAAAGTTACACACAAAGTCCATCTTTCTGCTAAGCCAGCTTCCTGTGAGTAAGCCAGTGCTAAAAAAATGGACCAAGGAAAGGCTAAATATTCATTGATATAGATGCAGTGCCAATTTCTGCCAATTGTAGCGGTGACTGGTAAGCACTTCAATTAATAGTTTGCAGGATTTCTAGAATAGGAAAATGCTTTTTCTTTAGAGTAAAGACTCTTCACTTGATTCTTTCAGCCAGCTCAGCGGATGAGTGGCTGTATTAGACACCTCTTCATCTTACGGCTAGTGTGCTATTTGAGATACTTGAAGATGGGTGTAGCGATAGAATGTTGAGATACTTGAAGATGGGTGTAGCGATAGAATGTTTTGAATCAATAATTCCTTAAAAGTCCTTGGTAGTAAATATAATACAGTTATTCTATACATTAGGCCTTAGCAGTAGTAAGACTGAGTTGAAGTATGTAACTGATAAGCAGACTTTTTAATATTCGGATCTGGTTTACAAATAAAGAATATTGAGATCCAAATGACATCCAAAGTTATAAATTACCCAGGCAAGTTCATAACACCCTTTCAACATCTGATGGTATGAACATATTCTTTTGCTTTACATCCCACAAACAATACAACAAGAAGGATTCAGTCAAAGGCAGTCATATGAATTTTATCAAAATAAGAGAAGATAAGAAGAGTTCAAACATAGCGTGACTAACGAGTCCAATCTAGAATTTTATTATGGAAACACTTACACCTTTCATCTGGAAACTGATTCTTTATATTTATCATCATTTCAATTCCTCCTTTCATATGGAAACTGATTCTTTATATCTATCATCATTTCAATTCCTCTAAAAACATAGTTATGAGCTAATTAGCATTTTCATCCAAATAACCGTATCTTAACAGTTAAGACGCTCCATTCGTAATATCTAATAATCTTCTCTGAGTTGGTTTTGATGCATTTCATATAACAATTGGCTCATGAAACAATATATACAACTAAACAATGAGAAGTTCTTCCAAGTTCCAACTAATAAAAATACCTACTACAGATGCACTTTCACTTGCAGTATGTCTAGTATATCAGTCGATAGATTAGCAATACCAAAAGCTAAACATTCCATACCTTGTTTTAGCAATGCAAAAGCTAATCAGTGACCCTATCAACACCACATAGAAAAGGTCCTTCCCACCAGAAGCAATGCAAAATCCACATGCGGATTCAGCCTCAATTATACACAAATATTAAATTCAGAACCAATTAAGTTGCAATCATAGCTTCGCCTCTACTGAATTCCCACTTAAAACAGCATTATGAGAAGCCTGACGAAAAAAATCATAATCAACCGTTACTTTACAGTATTAGTTTGCTAACGCAAACACAATTTGAGAATTCACAATCAATGAAAAACATTACTATTAACCTAGAAATACAATTGACGAAGCTTACTACCATACTTTTCTCGATCCATAGATGAAACTGAACCATCGAAAAAGCAGAAACGCCCGCACTTCAGATCTTCCATGCCTGAAAATGCACGTCCATACATATAAAAAAGTTATCAAAATCAAGCTCAGTTATGGTTTGAGTTTCTCTCTCGGGCAATTTATCAAACACCTTATGAAATTTGCAACTCCAATGTTTCTTCGAAAAAACTGAAAGTGAACAACAGCTCAGGCGGGAGCAGAATTTGAATTTAGTGGAATTCTAATCACGGAATAAATTGTTTCCAATACAAAAAAAGTCGGGGCTGAATTCGTAATCAATCCGATAGCTCCTCCCCGCAAATATTATTCGTAATACTACTCGTGGCGGAATTAAAAGTTTTATGAAAAAAAATAAATATACAAAGAAATCAAAGAGATTTTAAATTTTTAATTATATATATAAAGATTGTAATTTTACATGAAAGTTCATATAAATCCATCAATTTTATTTGGCTTCGTCCTTATCTTGCATGCACCTAGACTATGGATATATTTGCAAATGGCATAATACATAAATATACATATTAATTTTACTTTAAATTATATTTATGTCCTTTAATTTTAGATATGCACAAATAGACACTTAAAATTTGTATAAAATGAACAAATAGACACACATGTACCATATGTTATTTTTTGTCGTACATGGTGTCCTACGTGTATTGTTCTATGTAGGACTCATGTGTTTATTTATTTAAAAGTTGAATAGTTAAAGTGTCTGTTTGTGCATTATGAAAGTTGGAAGTCAAAGTTAAAATTTGAAGCCAATTTTAGAGTCCAATATATGTATTATGTTTTGCCCAATTGACACATTTGGACTAATATCAGTTGAGACTATGTTTTTAAAATATATAAAATAAATAAATAAAAGTCGGTGATTCTAAATGCTTGAAGAAATATATAAATTAAAATTATATTTTATAAAAATAGACAATTAGAATGATTATTTTAAATAATTGCTCATTTGCTTCTCAATTTACTTTGTTTTTATTCATTAACAACTCGTCCTTCTTCTCTTTTTTAATAGTTACAATTACATTTGAAAGAATTTAGTAGGTGGATAGGTTCCTCAAGACTATCAACGTTGTTCTAAATATTTTCTTTCTTAAAATTAAAAATATTAAATTTATATTAAATTCAAAATTTTCTATACACATAATTTTTCAAGTATTAAGATTCACCAATCTTTCGATTTATTTTATTTTATATATTTTAGAATAATCATTTTGTTAAATAGTTAACTTTTGTTAACTTCAAAGACTAAAGCACACTCTTCAAATAATTAAAGGTTAAATGTACACAAACCAATAAAACAAGGACAAAAACTGAAATTATGCAATAATACAGAGATTTATATCACCGTTTTTCCTTTTTGCACAAATGCAATTAATTTACATCATATGCAATTAATTTTTATTGTATTGACCTTTAATATTATTGATCTAACGCTAATTTACATCAATTAATCATAAGTTGTATAATGTATCAATTATTAAAGGTCAATACAATAAAATTAATTGTATATTTTGCAATTCATGCTTTGAATTATTTTTTTTTGAAAAAAAAAAAGAGAAAGTAAATAATATTATATTTTTTATCCATTAGAAATACTAAATACCTCAAAAGTCTTCTTAAATTCTAGTTGATATGTCATGTCATTAATAATCATTTTTAAAAAATACTAGACCTAATTAATTCATCAAACTTATGTCTCTAAATAAATATATAAATTACATGAGAATTTATGAAGATTATAAGAAAAGCAATTTCAAAAGTCTAGTAACTTTATATATTGTCACCAAACGAAATTCAATGAAAAAATCTCTGTGTGCACTTATTACCTGATAATTTTAAAATTTCTAACTAAATCATTTGAAAATTTTAAACAATTCTTTAATAAAAATATTTAGATAAATTTGTATGATTGACAAAAAAAAAATTAGTAAGAAAGAGAAAATTATTATTAACTTTTTCTAATTTTATTTTTATTTTTTATTCTTTTATATTATATTATATTATATTATATTATATTATATTATATTATATTATATTATATTATAACTTTTCATACAATTAAACATCAATAAATAAACTAAAAATTAATTGAATTTACTTATTTAATTCATAGTATACATATTATATGAGATTAATATACTGATAAATAAAGATCAAAATTTTATTTTCTATAAATATTATTCACTTACTATTTTCCTTTAAATAAAGATATTGTAAGTATATATGGATTTCAAAGCACTCAAATAACTATTTTATAATAATTAAGTGACCTTTAATATTATTGATTTATTATACAATTTATGATTAATTGAAGTAAAATTAGCGTTCATGAGTGATTTGTATATCATCGTTTTTTGAATGTATGTGTTTAAAAGTATTTAAAATTGATGAGATTATAGTACAAATGCATTCTGCATAACATAAAAAAGTAAAAAGTTTAATTATGATAAAAGATTTTAAGTATGAAAATTTATTCTTAATAAATTAATTCAAAAAATTAAAAACAAAAAGGATCATTATTTTAGTTTAATGAATTAAATTAGTCTATTATTAAAAAGAGACTTTAATGACATGTCATACCAACTAGGAGAGAGTGATGCTTTTGAATTGTGAAGTATATTTGAACGAAAATAGTGATAGTTGTGTGATATTTTGATCCTAAATGAAACATAAATGATATTTTAAGACAATTTTCGTAACTTGGGTGACCATTTGGGGAATTGACTCATCATAGTAATTATAAATAAAAGACTTAAATTGGACCAAAACACCCTTTGAATATGTTTAGGTCCATAACCGTCATCCCATTAGTCGTCTTATTAGGAAAAATTACACGAAATGACAAATATTCATTATATATTATGCTTTATAACTATAGTTTTGTATATTTATGATTCACGCCTACAATTCTTAAATTTTGCTATTTGATTTTTAATTATGAAAAATCAGGATTTGTATAATTCAATTTCTAATTGTATATATTCAAATTTTGTATACATATGTATACAATTTGTTGATATATTTGATTTGTACAAGTTATGAAAAATTTATAATAAATTATCTTATTTGTATTTTATATTTTAGCAAGCAAAAATATACATAGAGTTTTGAAAAACTCCTATGGCAAAGCGAAATATACAAACAAAATTCTGAATAATTCCTAAATGTTTAAATACAAAATGTTTGTACTTATCCTATTTATATATTAGAAGCGAATTATACAAACAAAAATATCAATAACAAATAATAGCTAAAAACATAATTAAATTTAATCTTTGTACTATTTATGAAATTCTCCTCTCTAATTAGGTCCGTGTAAGCATGATCAACGAAGTTATAAATCAAGCTTTATCTTTTTACTATTTTCCATCTATTTAAACTACTTTTTGTGTCTTTATTATATAATAATAATAATAATGATGAGTATAATAATATACTATAGCCAAATTTTGGGGCAAAAAGATATTTGTTCCATAGTACTTAAGGATATATTATACAATATTCTTACTAATTATGTCATATATTAGTGTCTTAATTAGAAATTTTCCTTCATAATTATGTCATGTGTTAGATATTGCATTAATTTCCAAATTACTCCTTCTCTCAATTTATATTGTACTTTTCTTTTTAAACCGTAAAAAAAAACATTTTTATAATTAGTAATTATTTAATTTTAAAATTTCAATTATATCCTTAATGAAAATAATTTAAAGACACAAACATCTCAAACTTATTTCATAACATAAAATTGTGATTAACTCCTTAGTGATATTTAAGGAAGACATATTTGATTTACGCCAAAAAAGGAAATAGTATTACTCAATACTCTTATAAATTTAATTAGAGTATAACTAGGACTCTAAATTTCTTTTTAATGTCTTTTCCTAAATCTTAATTTGAATGTTTATAAAGAAATTTTATATATTGACTATTCACAAAATTTAAACTCAGATCAAATTACATCATATAAATTAATATCGAAGTAATAATTTTCCTATCATCACTCATTCTCCTTTTATATACATAGCAACAAAACATACCTTTTTAATATATTTTCTCCTCTTCTCATGGATCTCCCACCACTTTCTCATCAACAAGAAAACAACAAGAATAATAATTTCTTGTTAAAATTTGTAAAGAAATATATGTATCATGTATTATTTTTTCTATTTTTATTCTTTTCTTCTATTCTTTTCTACAATTTACTAAGCCCACTTTATCATGACCCTCTTGTAATTAGCAATATTGGTTTTTTTGCCAAAAATTCTACTTGTGATTACTCTTATGGAAAATGGATTTGGGATGAAAAATATGTTATTGATCAATATAATGAGAATTGTCCATTCTTGGATCCCGGTTTCCGGTGCCGGAAAAGTGGTCGGCGGGATATGGATTACCGGAAGTGGCGATGGCAACCTCAACATTGTCATCTTCCAAGGTAATAATATTAAGTTTGTTTGAAAATATTTTATTTTAGGTTAATTACTATCTGCATATATGTTCCATGCTTTATTATATTCATTTTTAGAGAATACATTTTTTTTTTGTCTTTCTTGTATTGTTTTCTTTGTTATAATCGTAATGTCACATTGACTAATTCCACAGAGTAGGGTGACCAGTTGAACACCATTTGTTATACCTTACCGCAAGATAGTAGAGTATCTGAAGGGTGATCAGTTGAATATCCTTTGTCATACCTTGACTCAGTTGAATATCCTTTGTCATACCTTGACTAGTTAAACAAGATAATGGCGTACATGTAGTAAAGGGTGACCAGATACTGGCATAGATGTAGTAAAGGAGGGTGATCAGTTGAATACCCTTTGTCATAGCTTGACTAGTTCCACAAGATAGTGGCGTACATGTAGTGAAGGGTGATCAGTTGAATACCCTTTGTCATACCTTGACTAGTTCCACAAGATAATGGCGTACATGTAGTAAAGGGTGACCAGATAGTGGCTTACATGTAGTAAAGGGTGACCAGTTGAATACCCTTTGTCATAACATGACTAGTTCCACAAGATATTGGCGTACATGTAGCAAAAAGGGTGGCCAGTTGAACACCCTTTGTTATAATTTTGAACACTCTTAATGAAATTTCTAGCTTCATTACGGCCACCCATAAAGGCTAAAAAGTACATGGGAAGAAACCTCCTAATGTTTTCTCTAATGAGATTGAACCTAAAATCTCATGGTGTACAATCTACAAGTTGTGCAATGTTAACCTTTGAAGATTTCTTAGTTTCGCTAACAAAGAGATGAATATAATAATAATTTAATGGTGAGAAAGACAATGCATGTATTGTAATATATATTTCTTGAACTCCTCACCTTCCCTCAAAATAAATCTAAATATTTTTTTCTTTCATATATACTAAAAGTGTTGTGGAATTTGAAAAGGTAACAAATTGAGAAGGACTTTTAGCTACCTTAGAAGTTAATGTCAATGCAACAAATTGGCTAATTCAAAAAGCAAGTGTATGTGGCTTTTCTCTTTTATGGATATATAGTGCTTTCATGTTGTTAGAAATCATGAGGTGTGAAAAAGTTGTAGCTTTATGATTACATTCACCTTAATTTGTTACGCCTTTTCACACTGAGTGCATATTAATATCATTACCAAATGAATCTTTAATCTTAAAAGTTTACTAATGTTTTGAGTGTGAACATTAGTAATTGGGTTGCTAGAGGCAACTTTGGCAATGATATTGAGCAAATCGTTCATCTGATTTGCGTATAGTTAATTCAGAGGATCATGTTATTTGCAATAAATTTTAATGTATGAAATAATAAACTTCAACCACAAGAAGAAATAAGAAGTAATAAACAATATGGATACAGTTATGTTTCTCCCTTAATTCTTCTCTCCACATTTTCTTTATGTTCCTTTTGATCTATGAATATTCTTCGCGATTCAATGGTTGAAAGATTTGTTTGTTTATAACTTTGATCTCTTTATGAACATCCCAAGAATTTGTGAGATGTTTAAGACGCTTATTTAAGTAAATATATTATTCTTAGACGTGAGACTAGAATTTGGTATAAAGTATTCTCCAAGAACCCTAACTAAAATTGAACTCATCTGGTATAATCCGGTATAGTAGAAAATGGACCCAAGGACTAACATTTCAATGTTGCAGGTTCAATGCAAAGGATTTCCTCGAACGTAGTCGAAATGGTCGAATAGTGTTTGCTGGAGATTCAATTGGAAGAAACCAATGGGAGTCAATGATATGTATGTTAGCACAAGGTGTATCTAACCAATCCACCATATATGAAGAATTTGGAAACCCCATAACCAAACACAGAGGCTATCTCTCTATGAAATTTCAAGAGTACAATCTTACTGTTGAATATTACAGAGTACCTTTCTTAGTAGTCGTTGATCGTCCTCCCGCGAATGCATCGAAAGAAGTGAGGGGTGTGATCAGGCTTGATAAGCTGCATTGGTATTTCACAAAGTGGGTTAATGCAGATGTAATTATATTCAATGCTGGACATTGGTGGAATGAAGATAAAACTATTAACATGTATGAATCCCAAATGCTTCAGCAATAATCAGATATATCTGTATTCTTTTGACCATAAGAACTTCAGCAATCACTAACATTACACAAAATGTATTGCAGGGGCATCCATTTCCAAGAAGGAACAACGGTGAACATGACGATGAATGTAGTGGAAGCTTTTCAAAGATCATTGAATACTTGGGCGTCGTGGGTGATTCAAAATACCAAGCCTGAAAAGAGTCACATCTTCTTCCGCAGCGTTTCACCAGTACACTACAGGTAAGTACTTTGTATGAACTAATCAGTTGCAACACAAATACACTATACTAAGACTGAATTTGGTAAAATTGATTTGCAGGGATGGAGCTTGGAATGAAGGTGGCCATTGCCACACAAATACAGCACCGGAAACAGAGTATACTAAGCTGGAGAAAGAGCCAACCAACAATATATTCATTTCTGAGGTAGTTGAGAAAATGCAAAATACAAGAAGAAACATGACCTTCCTAAACATCACATATCTAAGTGAGTTCAGGAAAGATGGTCACCCTTCAGAATATCGTGAACCTGGCACCCCGGCTGGTGCACCACAAGACTGCAGCCACTGGTGCCTACCGGGAGTGCCAGACTCTTGGAATGAACTTCTTTACGCCTATCTACTGTTGAATGGATATAAAACCAAGTTGAAATGAATTTGACGGTGGAACTATATGATTAGCTGTTTTCGTATGCTTTAACCTGGGCTATTCATCAGCCTTTTCAGTTGGATTCACCTCAGTTCCCATTTCCTTGACTTTCTCAAGCTGCCTTAGGAGGGCTAATCTGTCTGGTCCATATGTAGAAGGTATCTGCCAAAAAGGAAATCAACCAGTTAACACAGCAGATAGGCTCACTAAAATTGACAGGAAATTCATGATCAAATACACACCAGAGATGGCATATATCTTCGAATTCCAGCCAACATAGCAGCATGCCCAACTGCTGTAACCTGCAAGAAAAATCATCCATGTCAGCTTGCACTGTATCAAGCTCCATGAGTAAAAGAGATGCAAAGTGCTGCAATCATATAGCTGGTGTGGAAGGAGAGAGAGAAAGAGCTTGAGCTTTGTTTAAATGGGCTATTTTTCTAATTGCAACAGCTGAAAGACTTCAGCTCAGAAAATGCCTTCAAACTAGTTGATTGAGCATCAACTGTGCACCTATTGTTACTAAAAGCTTCACTGCACTTAGTAATATATTATACAAGCTTGAAAAACCATGACGCTCAGGGAATAATCAATGGTTTTTTAGTGCCAGTTGAAGGTCCATGTCTTCACTTACAGTTGATATGCACCTCAAATTCACATACAGATCTTGGACATGCATGACAATGAAATTGTTTAAGAAAAAAGAAAAATAAAAATAAGCAGAATGAACTATCTCTGTTAATCAGCCAGTTCTGTGGAGCTTAAATTTTTTTGCCTGATGAGAACAATGGATTAGAACTACTTACAGGGAGAAGCATAAGAAATCCAATAGGTACAACTGATGCCAAGTCAGTTAAAGTTCTCCGCAATGCTTGTTTCTCTTTTTCTGTCAACTCATCCCCTACTATGGACCTCCGAAGGAGCCCTAAAGCTGCAGCAACATCGATAGCGAGAAGCTGAGTTCCTTGCCAAACATCCTGGACATGGAAAATTTATTACTCAATCTGAGTCTTAATAGACAACTAACAATTCTTACTACTAACTGCTCCTGAAGATAATGTGCTGATTCATGGTTTACAATAGAACAGTAAAACATGGAAAACGTATGTAGTATAAACTCTATTTTGAATGCTTATAAGAACAATAAAGAACGGAAAATGAAGGTCCGGACAATATGGAGACAGATAATAAAAACACACAAAGTACTACAAAAAGAATGAACAAAATGAGCACTAGCAATAAGAACAGGAATAAACAATTATCTTATAGTAATAAGCCCATGGAGGAATCCAAACCGAATGTGATTCCATACATACTGATGGAAGTTCTCTTTCTTTGACAATTGGTGGAGTTAAAAGCTAATTAAATGGGTCACATGTCTATCCCCATACCCATTGTATTTTCTGAACGGTAATTCCACAAAAATTGACATATGACGCAATACATAAAACAGAAGAAAATAGATAAGAGCATAATACCGTGCTAGTTTCTTTCAGTTTGTCTAAGGATTTCTCAATAACACTCTCCTTTTTCTTCTGAAGAACCAATTGAGTTCTTTCAGCTCCTGCAGGATGCGTGGAAGTGCGATCCACCTTCTGACTTTCCTCCTAGAGTAGAATGCATCAACAATAAGCTAATAAATTTTCAGGGATATAATAAACAGATCATGTATCTCAGTAACACCACTCTCTGGAAAAATGGAAATATATAGAAAATGAACTCAAAACATATGAAGCTGGGTCATGAATGACCTAGGCTGTGAGCTGGAGGTATAGAAGCAGTATCTATCATTTAAGTTACATAAGAGCACTCCATGCATCTGAAATTTCTTGTCCACAATTCAGAAAGAGATCAAGAAAGGGGATAAAAAAGGCAGATGGATGGCTGTCGATCAAACACCTGAGTCTTGCATAGCTATCTCCAGACTTTGTGCAATCTGTGCATATTGCAAAGAGTTTTATTGTTTTTTCTTTGTATTGACATTAGGTTTCAAATGTTAAGAGGAGTGACTATACAATTAAAATTTACATGTTCAACAGCGTCCTTCAAAAACCACCAATACCCAAACCAAACTCATAATGTGAGAACTGTGGAAAATGCAACCAAGACACTTGATGAATGTGAGATTCTAACAAAAGATGATCACAGAACTATAAAATTAAAACTCCACATAGAACATAAAATAAGAGTACCAATTCTACCTACGCCTTATACAGATTAAACATGGAAGTTCTCTTCGACTTAGAAAAGAATCGAAAGTTGAAGCTCTTACATAAGAGTTTGTCCATTTCTTTTATGGGAATCAACATTAAAAAAACCTCAACACCTGGAAAAATAGGCCATCCCATTATGTAGCATAAATTAAGATGATCATAGTTTTTCCACTGTTCATGTATTATCACAACAGTAGTTACAAATAGACAGGAATAAAGACTATAGACCAACAAACCAGTTTTTAATGAATGTATTTTACTACTTTGACAAGCAAGATAAACCATGTTCAACAAGATGGATGGAGTGGACGGATATACGTCAATTAACTACTTATATATCATCATTAGTCGGATAGTTGTCATGATAATCAGCACAGCCTAGAAAGTTTATACTGAAAATGGAAGAGTAGCATCTCAATAAACATTAACAAACTTCACAATATGAAAGTTGAAAGAGACAAAAAGAAAGCGAAATAAAAGGACAGTGCATCTTACAACATGCTCGACACAGACCTTATACAGCAGTTAGAAAATACCTCCTCATACTCATATTGATCAGCACTTCTTTGAACCCGCTTCTCCAGTTCCATTAGCTCACTCCTTAATAGTTCAAACCTTCGAACTTCAGTTGACTTTGAATCCATAACGCCTGTACTCTCTGAAAGTTCTTTAGAGCCATCATCACCCTGCACTTAAAGAATGATTCTCAGTGACTTGGAAGATAAAATCATCTTAACAAATTCATAGAAAGTTGAATTATAGAAGAAGTTGAATAAATGACCAGCCTAAGGAGGAGAAAGCATGTGCAACAGTTACGGGGAAGCAACTTCATTAAGGTGCAAGCAGACTCAAGAGGGGACAGTATGCAGTAAAAGGGGTTACACAAAGGAAGACATGACTGCTTACATTTTCAGGTGAACAGAATCAACCAAATAAAACCATATCTGTTCCTTGCTTAATAAATCTTCATTGAACCATGTTATTACTTGCTTTCCATAAAATTACAAAGGTTTCCAGTAATCAGTGCTTCAGTTTCTGTAACGAGAAATCTAATGACAAATTCAACTGAAGTTTCCAATTGCAAAAATATTTGCCTAGTCAATAGTTGAGCAACATGGAATATCTTTTACACAGACTGAGGTTCAAACCACCCATTTCATTCACCAAACAAAAACCAAAAGCAAGCATTTCTAGCTTCTTGAAGTACTGAAACACAACAAGCGATATACATAACCAAAAGGAGAACTAGCCATGACTAATGAGCTAATCTATCACTTATGGCTGATAACAAGCATTTGAGCATGTATCTCAACTTTGAATTGTTATTTTTTTTATAAAGGAGGTGTCCAAGACAACTTGCTGGCACCTCGACCATTCCACCGTACTCGCTAACTCCAATATACCAGGTAACTCTGTCCATTAAAGCTTACACATATGGCAAGAAATCACCTAATATATTTTTCTCTCTGCTAGGATTTAACCCTTGGCCCTTGGGTCTTCAAAGTTCGTCCACTTCATTGACCACAAAGCCACACCCTAGGGACATATCTTAACTTTGCATTATTTATAAGTTCCAAGTAAGCCCATTTATTTGTCTAGAGTGAAAGCTAGAGCAATATGAAGTAATATATAGTTTCTGACCCATCTCAAAGTTGCATGTGGGGGAGAGGAGATACCACTCCATAATATGAAACCGAAGTGTAAAAAAGGCAGATAAATGAATGGTGTTACTTGAGAATAAGCTCAAGTTTGGTTCTAGTGTATAAAAGAGCAAAGAGAAGGACAAAATGCTCCAGACCACCAAATTATCAATTTAAGATGTAAAACTAATGCAGATGATGAAAACGGTATATTTAAGAATAAGCACAAAATTTGGCTTTTCTACGGACAGAGCAAAGGAAAGGAATACATTCTCTATCACACACCCACACAACCACAGGAAGAATGTATGCATAGAAGAAAAACTTTTTGTAGAGAAACGGCAGTGCGAGAGAAATTAGAGAAGCAAAACAAGGAAGCAGGTACTTCCTTTTACTTTCACAAAAGATGAATAAATTGAAACAAATCTATCCAATCACTTTTGCAGATCAAAGAAAGATATTCATCATTTCACTACTTTAAAAGTATTGAGAGCCATAAAACATCACTCCCAATGCACACATAATTGAGAAGCATGTTCAGTGTTCAAAATCTATGGCACTGCATTCATCTATCCATAGAGAAAAAACAGTTATAGTTGGATTCAAGTGACATATCAATGTCATATAACTGCAAATTAGATGATACATGTTGGTCAGAAGCTCTACAATAGTCTTTTAAAGGATAAAACCCCGGAAATGCCTGGAAAATTATACCATAAACTATTAACAGTTTTTTTTGTTCTTTACCAAAAACCCTTGGAAACTATATCATACAAACTATTCAACAGCTCCGGAACGTACAAAAGTATGCATAGAGGAGATCATTTGCAATCTAGAAGGAGAACTAAGAGGAGAGAAATAGAGCATGGTTAGCCACTGTTAAGCATATTACATAGTAAAATATTATCAAACTCCCAATAGTTTGAGACCCCAAAAGGCTTTTATCTTAAATTAATCAACAATCCCCCAATGAAAGAACCTACTCCCTCCGTCCTAATTACTTGTCCACTTTTCCTTTGATAGTTGTCCCTAATTACTTGTCCATTTTGACAAATCAAGAAAGGAAAATTTCTTTTACCTATTATACCCTCAATTAAATGACTAATTACTTTGAAAAATGTAGAACTTTCATCCACTTCATAATTAATTGGGGTAAAATGGTAAACTCACTACGTCATTAATTATTTTCTTAATAGGTATGTCAATTCAAAAGTGAAAAAGTAAAAGGGACGGAGGGAGTAACAAATTTGAGATCAGAAATATTACTGAAACAAGGATTTGCAAACATACATGCCAAACTAAAAAAAGAAGCCCAAAATATACAATGGTAAAAGTAGGCATAGAGATAGTTCAAAAGTATACAATCTCATTAGGAGTCGATGATGCCTGGTCTGCTGATTTGCTAGGCCGACGACCAACGAAGCTCCATAATCCCTGTATCCTAACACAAGAATCCACAATAATAAAATTATGTGTGTCCGGGGGGTGGGGGGATTAGCATAATACTGGTACTAAGCTTGGCCTTTATCCCAAAATAAGAAAAAGAGGTGAGAATACCTGTTATTCCCACTCCTATTTTGACCATCCTTGTTGTCCTTGCGTTTAGAGAACTGTTGCTTGTCCCCACTTGATGATGTAGACATAGTAGCATCTTCTTCCTAGTTCATGCATACATCCAAACAGGAAACAAGAGTTAATCCCACTTCAGAGTATGCAAATTATAGATTTGTTAAATTAGGAGTGCAGAGTTTTGTCAACTATGGCACATAATTTGTCCAAAAGACTCTAAAAGATGCAAAAGTTGGCTTAATTGCCTTGTGCATGCAGGACGAGCATCCTGAAGATGATTATATGGATTTTCCATGAAAAGAACTCGCGATTTTGTGCTCTGCAAGGGATAAATTTGGTTTTCTTTTCCCCATTACGAATTTCTTTATTGGTCAAGATAACAAGCTTGGAACTTTTTAAATTCAATGAGTGCTTGAAATAGCAGCAGCATTGCTACATAAAGTTTTGGCTTATTTGTTGGAAAGTACGGAAACTAAAAGAAGCTTTCCACAGATCTGAACTTCATATATTACTTAACGTGTTTAGTCGGAAAGACAATCTGGTGACAAAATGTTCCCCTTTTGTAGGCACCTATCCATTTGTATGCCCTCTTATTTTCTGGTGTTTCTGCTATAATGTCAAGTTTCACTAAGGAAAATGATTGACTTGCCATGCGAAGCTAAGGGGGCTCAAAGCTAATTTGTAAGTAACGATGTTGACCTTTTAAGTTAGCAGCCTATCATCACTCCATTTATGTCTTTGCATCTTAATAAGTTTTTGGCAAGTTTACATAGCTGTCTATGTCTTTTGCCAAAGAAAACCAACACCAAAATCAACAGAAGAATTTTATATATTCAGTTGAAGTCTCAATCTCCTTCTTTCCCAGCAACAATTATTCGTTAAAGTAAAACTGGAAAAAAAAAAGAGAGAAGGAATTTTATGGAAAATAAGAACTAAAAAGAACAGCTGTAATTCCCTCC
>NC_028645.1:3769128-3780299 GCF_001406875.1 Solanum pennellii
CCCATGTCCATTAAAAGGAGACAAAAAATGAATCTAAAAGTACCCCCACCCTCCCCAAATAAGAAAAAATCCAAAAAGAATAATTAATAGATCCTCTAGCGCAGTTACATTTAAATGACCAGTATAAGATATCCAATAGTTGAATACAAAAGATACAGTCCTATTTTATGAAATGTCAGGACTGAGCAGGACAAAATCTGAGATGGAAAAAACTTGCAAAAACTTTCTTCTTTTAGAAATAAATTGCAGAAGTTACCTGCTGTAGGAAAGCTGCCTTCGTTCTAAATGAAACCTCAAGAAATTCAGCCTCTTTTTTAATTCTACGAATCCTTTCAAGGTCAGAACATGCAGCTTTCAAGTGCTCCTTCTGTGAACTAGCACTTGACATATGCAGTTCTTGAAGCAATACCTCTAGCCTTACCAAAGCCTCTTCGACACTCTCCAGTGCCTAAAATGAAATGCTCAAAAATTGTTATCTTCAGATCCATAATTTAATCCTTGAGATAGAGGAAAGAGGCACCTTACACTGTGTTATTGAAATCAAGGTGAAGCATTTTGATAAGAAATAGCAATTGAAAAAAAACATGATAATTGAAAGAGGTTTATTGCCTTTTACATCTTAAATCACGAGAGGAAGGCTATCTGCAGTTTGTTTGAAAAAAAACACTGCATGATTACTTTTGTTTGGTATGAAGAGAACACATGAGAGGACGAACCAAGTAAAGAGGTGTTAGAGCAAGAAAACATCATTTGAGTAATAAACCCTGGGGAAACCAATTGAAGAGCTAGGTCTCACTCCCTCCCCCTCTTTCACATAGGAAGGCTTGTGGCTTCTAATTACAAAGAAAATTATCTAGATACAACAAGTAACAAGTACCAACGGAAGTCTCAACTACTTTATCCTCCTAATTTTGAACAATCAGAGGTCGCAACAATTCTTCTATTTAATAATAATTTTTTTGGTCATTTGTTTTTTTGTAAATGTTGTGGACAATATAAAAATAATGATGCTTCCTTTCTAAGGGATTGAATTTTTTGATTGAGATGCAACACCTTAGAAGTATCAAAGAAGAATACAGATCCTAATTCGCGTCTCAATGCCATTTGTCATCAAATAAAGCTACCTGTTTGGTCTATGGGGGAAGATCTCGACCTGCACTTTTAAGGTGTGAGTTCAGAACAACTATAAATTGAGATTCTATCCACTAAAAGTTTAAACTATAAGAAAGTGGTCTCACAATTTAACAATACAAGTAAATATTGAGATACCATTTTTCTATAACTTGGAAATATAAGGAATAACCATATGAAAGCAGGAATTGGTTCGCCACTAGAACACATGTTACTTCTCCATTGAGGTCCTGGAAAGTAGTTGGTGGGATACTGGACTTGTAGGCTGCCATTCAATACAAGCACTTCATCAGTTTCTTCGCTTGGTTGGCAGTGAGGAGGGAGATTTTGACAGCTGGGAATTCGATGGAGAGAAATACAACGTTGCTGGTGCTTTAGGTGCAAACATTCAGAAAAAGACGTTGATCACCTCTTATTCCTTTGTAAGATGGCTAAATAATTGTAGATCGGAACATGTAAATGAGGCTGAAATCGTACTTCTCACTACTTCATGTGCTAGAACCACTACGAGATCAGTTTTGGGGATTAATTTTGCTTTTGGGGGCCTCTGCTAATTATATAAAGTTACAACAGCACATTATTAGTGCTGGATTTATAAAATTATCTTGCCTTTTTCAAACAAAAACTAAGATGGCTACATGATTGTGATGAGTAGTCTTGAAATGGCCCGGTGTGCAACAGACAATGTTGTGTCGAATGAAAAATGTGCTACATAGCTGGGCCTTTAGACGAAGGAAGGGAATATGTAGGTCATGGGATTTTCCCTTTAGCATTGTGGATTCTACGGAGGGGAGAAATAAAAGAGCTTTTGAGGGAACAGAAATGACTATGTATAGCATTGGAGATTATGTATCGTAGGTTCTTGCTTGTATACGGGAATTTTCACAAAACAAAAAAAAAACTATTTACTTGAGTAAAAAAATAGTTGAAGGCTCTTTATCCACTTTTATGTCCAAGGGAATTGAAGAGACAGTCTTAAAGATTATCACATCACATGAGGATAAATACAACAGAAAATGCTTCATTTCTAAGAGGTAATTATACCTTATCAAAGGAATCTGTTTCTTTCTTGATCTGTGAATAAGCTCCCACGCGAGTCCTGTCCATGTTTCAAAGCATTGTTAGCACATGATTTTCATATCACATGTGACCGAGTTTGTATTGCCATTGCATTTGACCAAAGTGCCATAAATTATTGGAATGAAATGACTATTACTACAAGCAAATAAACTATAACTATGAAAAAAGAAAAGCAAATAAGCTGGACTTACTCAGGACATTTAAATTTACTGAAAAAATCAAATAATTTAATGCACTCATATGGCACCCAAAAGTGTGGCTAAGAGGTCAATTAATTGGATACTAAATACCTAACAGAGTATGGTTCAAATCCTAGCATACTCTGATACCATGTTAAATGGTATATCAATCCATCTAAAAGATTAATTTGTTAGAGAAGAACACTTCTATTCATTATTTTAGGTTTTCAACAAGGTAGACCGAGTACAGTGCATGTAAATGGTGCAAAGTTTGTGTATGTTTCCTGAGAGATATAATTAGTTCCACAGCGACTAGGATCAAATATAGATCAGTCTAGATCTGTTAACGAAAAGGACACCTGCCTGATACCATTCACAGATGGATGGAAATAATGATAATAGTCAGAAACCACAAAAAGAGAGTAAGGGGAAGAGGGGAAGAGGAAGAAAGTAACATTTTCTCATTTAACGTACTTCTCAATTCCGAGATCCTCTCTGCACTTCTTAAGCTTGTTGTGCCTGAAACGTTCATGTCCACAAATTGTTACTAACTCCTGTAAATTCACTTAATTGATTGGATTTTTTTCCAGCCTACTTACCCAGTTGCAAGGAATCTTGCTGCCTTGACATGAGAAGGGTTCTCCAGCCATTTACTATATTTAATGAAACTCTGGATCCAGTAAGAGCACACGTCTAATACTAGTGGAATGGCTTCTAAATTTGGAGGAACTTCTTGTTTACTTTTGTGCCCAGTATTACGGATAAAATTAGCAGTAATGCCTGGATAAAAAGGAAGCCAGTCTAGCTCTTCACACACAACCTATCATGTAAAGATATTTCAGCTTTATGTGCCACATAAATGTGTCCTAATGACAATTTCTTCACAAGAATGCTAACCTCCACGTACAGTTGATAAGAACTTATTGATGCAAGTTGAGGATAATACAGTACACTGCCCCCAATTAGATACCTGTTTAGAATTCAAAATGAAAAGTTGGATACAATGGAGTGTATTATCAGTGTAGGCTAAGATCCAAAAACGAGGAACACAAAAATGCTTTACCTAATTAATTCTTCAATCAGCTCGTCAAGAGTATCAAATCCATTTTCAGAAAGAAAAGCCTTTGTGCTTCTTCCCAAAGCAATAAAGAAACCAAATATGGCCAGATCCTTTTCCAGAACCTGTAGGATGTATCAGCAATAAATATAGAAACTCAAGTGCGATGTACAAAATACATATTCAAGTGGGAAATGTGTAAGGCGAACGCCTCACCTAAAGGTATAGCAAAAATTATGCATTACAGCTTTTCTGCTTTTACTATGCCACAATCAATTTATCCTTGATAGGGGACTCATATTAGCCTCAATATTTCCTACAATATATTGATTAGTGGTCACACTTTCTCCAGGATAAGGCTCACAAACAATATTTATGCATCTGTCACCATTTCTCAGGACATTTTAAGAAGCGCCAAGTGAAGTGAAATGACTGTCCATGAGGTGTTCCACACGCTAACATATTGCATTACATTGACATACTCAAAATTTACCAGCCATATATTAAAATCATTTTACATCCTTCTTTAACAGTACTAGCTACAAGAAAAACTTATAGCAAGTAATATTAGACTTGTGAATCAATGGAATGTGTATACACACACACACACACACACACACACACATATATATATATACACACAATGTAACTTGCAGCGCACAGAAACTTACTATTTTGCTTGTTCTAGCTTATAAATGTACCACTATCAGGTCAATATTCATGAGTTGTGTCACTGAAAAATTCGAGTAAGAAATCAAATAAGTAAAAGAGCTTTGGTCTTACCTCGATACTCTCACTTGTGGTGAGTCTGGACCATATTCTCTCTCGATCTATAGCTCGTTGAAGCTGCTTTTGGACAAGACTCACCCAGAGTATAACCTCTTCAGTTCCTGATTCATTTTGTACTCTACATGCTGCAGCTCTGGGACCAAAATGGACAAGAAATTCTCTACGCAGACCAATAGGCTTCACGGAATGATAAGCCTGTCGGAGAGGAATAAATTCGACAAGCATGTCCATCAATCTTCCAAGTGTGTCTGGAACAAGAGACGAAAATTGTGTACACGACAGTTTTGCAGCACCAAGTTTCATAATCGCTGCAATGCAACTGAGTGCAAGCATAAGGAGTGATACATCACTTGCATTTCGAGGAGATAGAGATGTTTGCTTTCTGGTCCTGAACAAAGAGGAACCTATTTAAGCATCAATTAATACACAAATAGCTATGCAGAATATCAACGTATTCAATGTTCTTTCAGCAATTACATACTCTGCAGTAGCAGCAGCATATCGCAGATCCTTCTCAAAGTAATTCACAAAGGTGGTAACCACTGCTGGAATTTGCTCAGACCAAAACCAATCATAAGCTTCAGGTTGCTTGGCTAATAAACTATCTCTAATCAAGCTCTCCAAAGGAGCAGATTGCCTTGATAAACTTCATTAATGCAACAGTACATTAGATAATATGTTTCAAATCAAAATGACAGTAGAGAGGGAAATGGGCCCTCCAAGTCAAGCGCACTAAAAATGGAAAAGGATGAACCAACACAATAAAAATGTAGACAACAAAGTCTATTAGTCCTAGGGGCCAAGAGTTCACAATCAACGCAAGTTTATGATATCAATAGCCTCCCATGATGCCTAGATGACAGAATCGTCTAAGCAAAGGACGTGTCAAAGTACTTTTCAAGCTTCTATGCGCAAAATACTGATTCTAACTTCCATCACCAATAAAAAATCCATGAGCGACAAAATTAGCAATAGATAACATCTGGAAATTGGAAAAAAAGAAGAAGAGAGAAATAAATCAAATTTTTCAATCAAGTGACATTTATATTAGAGATAAAGAAGTTGGGAAAAGCAGTTCCAAACTTAAAAGTAATGAGAGAACATCGTACATTTTTAACTAACTTAATATAAGCATTATATATAATGATGGAACTAATTCAGCTAAATACATTTGCTGACATATACCAGAACCCCCAATAAAGCATTCATCTCTATGGTTGTGGGAGGTAAACGTCAACAATCATCTGATATCCTAGGACCAATACTAGATGATGCACAAGTAAAACAAGAACTCATAGCACTGAATATCTCTACTGCTCTAAGCAAAGGAAGAAACTTGATAAAGGAATGAAGAAAAAATAGGACAAACTAATGAAAGATAAAAAACAAAACAGAATTCAGGTGTACTAGCTGAATGACAAGGAATTTCTCCTCAAATCCCCCTCATACTTAGAGACTGAAAGAATCCGTGAGTATCACTAGTCAGAGGCTGTCACTGAACTGGTGTCTATCAATGGACGGACATCATCCTGAGAAGAAGAAACTTAAAAGATGTTCAGATTAGATTATTCGGAATTCTCCTCCAATGGTAGGACAATTCATTTGTCAAGATTGGTATGGCACATCGTAGATCTGGATTCCAACACCAGTCAACTGATATAAGAAAGTTGAATTTTTATGTAGCAGGAATGACTCTCATCGATGTTATAAGTTGAAATTGGTTAAATGTTCATTCAAGATCCTAGCATTAAATAGTCAGAAATAGACTAGAGTTCAATGGTGTTAGGTGGTGAGATAGCTACAAGTGTACCACATAGAGAAATGTAAAACTAGTAATATTTTTTTGAGAAAGTTTACATTTACTTCTATATATCCACAGGTATACTACATCAAATTGTAGTTCCCCTCCAAAAATGTATACTTACATCAGCCCTAATATCTTCTAGTTACAGCCAGTCAATAACATTAGAAACATCTTCCGAATTTCCTTTTACTATGTGATGATGTATAAAGGATATAGGTGTTAGACATTTCTGATATCTCCCAAATTCTCAATTATTTCTCTCTTCTATCGCTTATTTCTCACCTGGTCTAAGAACTTTAATAAGTGTCTACGCGCTTTGAATTTACCAGCGACATCTGAGAAGAGAGTCAGAGACATCCTTTGACAGAAGGCAGCTGAGATGTTTAGCCAACATAGAGATGGAAAGAAATAGATTTCCCCAGCCTTTGTCAAATCAATTCTCATCCGCTCTTTTAATGGAATAGCGGAACGGGCAGAGTTGCGGCTATCAGGAAAGGGCGATAGCCTATGACTAAAAGATCCGACTATCTATGATTGAATAGGATCAGAATGACAATCGACGAGATGAGCCTAAGAAAGATTTCAAGTTCAGAGTAAGATGATTGGCATCCTCCACTTACGCAACGAAACTGAGTTGATGGAGTAGTCAGTGCACTTGAATTAATCTCTTTAGTATCGCTTTCCTCATCATTAAAGGCGCCGCAAGGCATTCGACTAGAAGGATTGGCTCTGACTATGGGTTGGAACTAGCTCTTGGCATGGATTCTTCTTTGATTGATGGAACGGGACAGAAGAGAACCAGAACCAGAACCATATCCTCAGACATCAGTCTTATCTTATCTATGTTGTTGCTGATCATAGTTGTACTGTATTAGATTAGTTGTCCGTCTCCCTTGCCATGTTAGAACAGTATGGTATGTAACAACACAACCTGAAAGGAAGTCATTCCTAATAGGAAGTTTCTAGCCATCTTTCTTGAGGAGCGAGAAAAGAGAGGAAATGGACTATCTGGTTTGGCCACTACATTTTATGAAAAGGTAGAGATGAATCCCCATCCGAAATATTATGTAGGCCGAAATACCAATAAAAAACTATGTTAGCCAAAACATTTGTTGGTTTTCTGCTGGTTTGGCCACTACATTATATAAAAAGGTAGAGATGAATCCCCATCCGAAATATTATGTAGGCCGAAATACCAATAAAAACTATGTTAGCCAAAACATTCTGTTGGTTTTCTGCTCCAATTATGACGATCGCACTCTCTGCAACAAACTACTCAACAATAAAAAAAATTAGCATAGTTCTCAAGAGTTTGGCATATGATATGGACTGTTTTTACTTATTAAAGTACGATTCAGCATAGCACATGCTTGCTCGTCACGGATGCCGATCCGCTTGGTGGGTTGGTGCTCAATAGATATCAGCCACGGCCTACAGTGTTTGAGTCGTAACAGGCAGCAACATCAGTTATTTATCCCCAGCACAAACAAGTTTTGGCTATCAAAGTTGACTTGCCATTACCACTTTCAACCTACATATACTAAGAAGTTTATAGGTCTAAAATCTTTAATTTCGCCGCATCCTCCTTTATAATTTAATAGTAATAAAAGGAGCATTAAACTCTTTTGTAAAAGTGCCCCTTTGATGAAAATGATTGAGAGCTCTCAGATGTTCTTCTTATAGTGCCTCTAAATACTGGAAGGTCACTAAGTAGAAACCTGATCGCGGAGGCTTTATTAGGAATTGTTCAAAAGCTGGGGACTCTTCCTATAGCTCCCAAAGGCATTCCAAATTATTCTCTTTTATAACCCAGAAATCCCAAAGGTTTAACCAGTGGCGCACAGTTCAGAAAACAGTGTATGCTTAGTCTGCCCCTACTTTACCCGTAACGATACATTCTTATAGAAATGATACGACATGTTGAAAACCACAAATTCTAATGGTAGTTAAAATATGTTATACATATTTAGCCTATATGCAAAAAAGTTTTTCTTTCTTACTTAACTCCTCACTCCCAATCAAACACTGCCATATAACACAGATGGAGATAGTATTTATTATGCATGGGATACTTAAGAGAAAAATGTTACTGAAAATATACACATTTTAAGAAATTTAAAATGAGAAAGTATGCGAACGTTTTGACAATTATGATTAACTTTCTTGTAAATCAAATATGTTCGCTAAGTCCTAGTTCCAACAATACGTCATACTTCTACCTAGCAAACAAATCAGAAAAATGGGGGTGCCTTTTGAGGAAAATGTTTCTCATCAAAAATGTATCCGCAGAAAATGGCATACCTTTGGTAGTAATTTTTTGGATCATTTCTAATATTTGGTAGGATATAAAAAGAAGTGACATATGATAATAGTACAAGACATAAGGGATGATGAAAGTGTACTATTGATATCTTTGAGTATTAAAGGCTGACCACAATACATAAATGTTAACTGAAACAAATGATAAAGTGAGAGTTGAGATATTTGTAAAGAAAAAAAGATTTTCATCCATATGTGAGCAAGGTCATTTTTCTTCTTTTGTTGGAAACCACTTAAAACTTGTAAAACACATTTTTCACAATTTAAGGTGACCAAATAAAGAGAAATTGGGAAAGTATTTTCCAGCAAATACAGCCTATTCCCTATATGTAGTCAAAATCATCAATTATGCACCACTAGTAAGATGCAACAAGTAGTAGGCTATGCTTCTGACTCTTGGTGCACAGTTTTTACATATTCCATTAAAGAGAGCAAAATGAATTACCTCCTCTGCGTGAAAATGTTGATATCATTATCTCTTTCATCTCCTCGACATAAAATCTCAATTGCTGCTTGCAGTAGAGAGTATACAGATGCCTGAAAAGAATAACAATGAGCTCCACCATATCAGAAAATAACATCAACACAGCACAAAAATGAGATCTCAACATAAAACTACTGGTAATGGACAGAATTATAAACCTTCAGGCTTCAATAGCCCAGAAATCAAAATTTCATGGTAAGTACTTTCAAATTACCTTAGTGATTCTCACCATTAAAAGACCTGTTTTTCAAGTTTGTAATGGAGAAGAACACAATGCATCTAAACACTAACAAAACATGAAGAGCAAGAAGTACAAAATTGAAGACTTCAAAAGTTACAAACCTGATAAGATAGCTCCTTGATCCAAATAGTTCTATCACCGCCCAACCAGGCAGTTGAAAACCAGGATACCCTGGATAATGAGCCTTGTTGTCTAAGTCCTAGCTCAATTACTCTTGCAGCATCATGCAGCGATTGGACAAGTCCAGAACCATTATCTTCACCTTGCAGAGATATATCTAGTTTTAGTCTCATTTCCTCCATATCACTGCTTGTAGTTGGTCTGGAACTACCATTGACTGACACCCCATCCTCAGCAGAAGCAAAAGGCAAAAGGTGTAATATCCTCGATGTTCGAGGATTAAGATCACGATTTCCACCCTGTAACAAATAAAGTTTTTTGTGGCATCTCCTCCTTGTATTGCATTGATTGTATATCAGGTGATCCAAACCTACTATTTTTCTGCTGAAATAATAGTTCCTCGCTGCTTTAACTGAAGGACGTGAAATAGAAGAACTGAAATAAAAGTAACATCATCAGCCAAAGTTCATGTAACATTAGGAGAAATTAATATTGAAAGATCCAATACATCTAAGATATTGTGGAAACTCCATTTTAAGTAGTATACAAATCATTAACTAGGACTTTTTCTGCTAAACATTTACTAAATTAGTGATCAGCAATCCTCTGTATCAATTATCGACACAGTCTTTCAGGTCAGTTGTTATGGTCCCCTGATATGGATCTAGTTATGGGCGCTGCAATATAAAAAATGTTTTCTTCCTACGACCTATGGTGCTGATCTGTTCAGAGAGAACCTGCAATCTCTTGAGTTTGAAGTAATGAATTCAAATAATTGAAATACAACACTGGTGGATTAACCACCCACCTAATAACAAGGAAATAACTTGCTACTACTACTGAAATGAGAAAGTGGAGGAATAACCTCCTAACTGCCAATAACTGCTACAGGAAAACAACTGTTACATAGAAAACAGGAAAACATAAATAATAGGACTACTGATTTAATCAACTTTTTGATTAAATTTTCCATGCATAAAACTGTTGGTAGACGAGAAGGTGCTAACATCAGTGTAAGAATCTTCAACTTTCAGATGTATTAATCATCAGACCTCATTGTTAATGTCAGGACACTACAAGTCAAGATGTCAGTCAGGATAAACGGCTGAAACTTCAAGCAAAAAAAATGACAATTATTCAAGGATTTTATAAAGGCTTGCACAAAGCCAGTGCAAGAGAACATAACTACAAATGTGTAGATCCCCAGTTGTATTGCATCATCATCCTGTATAGTAACCAGGTTGCACCAAAAAGCTAGCAAAATAAGACATCTTTGTTAGGCTACGTAAGTTTCTCCACTGGCCGTCAAAGATTCTGTCATTTCTTTCAAGCCAAACAGTCCACCAAATGGCTTGAGGGATGGTATTCCAAGTCTTATGTGATTACTTGCACATCCCATCTTTGTTCCAACATTGCAATAGCTCACTAGGGGATTTTGGCATGGACCAGGACATGCGTAAGAATGATAAAAACATACTCCATAGCTGGTAGCAACTTTACAATGCAAGAAGAGGTGGTCAACATCTTCAAGTGCTCTTCACACAGGGACACCTACTACAAAGCTGAATTTTCCTCTTCTGAAGGTTGGAATGAGTGAGGCAAGCCTCTCTAGCCACAATCCAAGAGAAGCAGGAGACCTTCAAAGGTGCTTGCAGAGCCAATTTTTTTCCCAAGGCCAAAAAACATGTTACCTGATTCCAGCTTCTTGTAGCAGCCTCTGACTGTGAAGAGACCTTTAGATGCCCCTTCCATCTAATAGAATCAGCCTTGTTGCAGTCTAAAGCTATGTTGCTTAGCAGCTGAAGCAAAAGACATACTTGTTCTACTTCCCAATCATTACATACCTTCTTTGAGAGAGATTCCGCCCTTGTGTTGAAACAAATTCTGCAAGTAGTACATTGTGCTGAGTTGAAATCCTAAAAATATCCTGAGAATTGCTCAGAGGAGAGTGCTCCCCCCCCCCCCCC
>NC_028645.1:3780680-3790475 GCF_001406875.1 Solanum pennellii
CCCCCCCCCCTCTTCTCTTGTCTTTAATAACTGTATTCCATTTTACAAGGACAAAGGAGTGAACTTGTTTGTTACACTTCAAAACTGAGGACAGTGGCAACATACTGTAGGTAGGCAATGCACTAAGAGCATTGTTGATAATAGTGACTCTACCACCAAGAGAGAGGTATTGTCATTTCCAATTCGTCAACTTTTCTCCAGCTTTTCAAGAATGTTGTTCCAGATTGATAATGATTTGTATCGTGGAACTTCAGAATTAAACCCGTCATTCAAGATGTCATAAATTCGAAATCATCATTTCCGGAAACACTAATGCAGGGAAGTGCCACAAGTAGCTCGTAAACACTAGCCACGATCCAAATTAGGAATAGCAGATGGGAAGGTTAGGGAGTGAAGTGAAGAACGATCTAAGTTTGGGTGGTGCTTACTAGTCGACTCTTTATTTACCTTCTTTTTCTAGATAACTGAGAAATCTGCTTCGCCAACTTCGAAACTCAGCAGATAATGGCAAAAATACATCCATCCTCTACCGTGCTCCACTTAATAACAAACTCGGTTCACCAATCAGGATTCAACCCCGTAATATGTGCCGAACACATACCCCCCATTTGTACAACCAGTCAGGATTCATTTTCTTGAGCCCAGCATCCTTCGGAAACAGCCTCTCTGCTCCACGAAGTATGGGTAGAGATAAGGTCTGCGTACACCCCACCCTCCCTAGATCCCACTTGTGGGACCACACTAGGTATGTTGTTGTACTACCTTTGCTATTGAACTTGAACCAAAGCCTAAGTGTAGCACTTATTAGCGAGACTGTAACAAGCAATTCTGTTTATTCCTAAGCTCATTATATCTCACCACTGGAGTAGACAAAGTAAGAAATTCATGTTTTCCTACAACTAAATGAGAGAGTGTGTTTGTTCAATCTCATGCTAAACGGATATAAGAAACATATATGCAGCAGAATTCAGAAATAAGTTTAGTAACTAATAAAATCCTGCTTTACAACAAAACCCTTCCATAATAGTCACTCACACACACACAACGACCCTTACAAAACTAGCCCCTCTCATGTCAACTAACCCAAAATGATATAATTTTTTTTATGACCGTGGTGTCCGGGCCAGCTTACGCGCACGACCTATTTCCACGAGATACATTTCACCTCCCACCAGAAACAACAGATATCAGATAACTTTATCCACCAAGGCTATGACAGATTGAAAGAATCACTTGGTGTTTTTTTGTCTCTGCTAGGATTTGAACCTAAGACCTCACAACTTCATAAACCACTAGACTACACCCTTGGGTACGACTCAAAACGTTTTACCAGTACAAAAAATGGTAAGTTTTCCTCATCATCCAAATGTTACAGTAAATTTGATGAATTTTGTTCATAACAGCATTAAAGCAATCAGAATTTCTAGCTGTACAGAGCAACTTATTTGGTTAATTTAGGTTTCGAATCAAAAAATCCTACTTAAATGATTTACAGTTACAGCTTTTCGAATCAATTAACGATTCAACGTGATGATAATCAATCAATAGCTATAAAACTGAAGCAGATTATAGAGGATGAAAATCACCTAGATGAAGGAAGATTCTGATGGTGGAGCTTCAACGACATCAGCTTCAAAAGATGATTTTGAGTGTTCGAGAAGGGATATGTAATAGGATTAACTTTTTTATCAGAGAAATGAAAAATGGAAGCTGCAAGCTTTTTTTTTTGTAAATAGACGTGACACAAAGGGTTTATCCGTAGACGTGGGGAGACAATTCATCACATAATTCATATGTCTCCATAACTTCACATTTTATTATAGTGTTCTTTTGGGTACCCATCTTTGTTTCGTATTTCATATTTATGTTGTAGCTCGATTAATATTTTACGTATATTATTTAATTTTTATTTTATAATTAATATTTATATAAAAATTTAATTAATTCAAATTTGTATCAGATAATTCATTGTCCTTCGCAATGACTTATTAGTTTGGAGAGTAGTTATTCATACAAATGATGCGGGATATTTCTCAGTGCCTTTTGAGTCGAGTATGTCACATACGTCTTGTCCGGTGCGATTTGCAGGCGATTACACAGTGAAAGATTTACCCAGTATGCATAAAGTGCTTACCACATAGTGCACACCCGAAGGCAAAGACTGTGCAGAGATTTTGATAGATGCGAGATATCTTAAGGTGTTAAAAAAAAACTCTATAGAATTAAACTGCATCACATGTAAATAATAGAGTTTCATATTTTAACGATCTTATTTTATTATATTTATCTATTTAACTCATTATTATTTTGGTGACATTTTAACTATTACCCGCTTCATATTAAAATATTTTGATATTGAGTAGACTATACACACAATCAATTAGAAATAAAAATTCATTAACTCAACATTACGATGAATTTTAACAGGAAAGAAAGTAACAGTTTGGATAGATTATGAGAATGATGGTTAATTGTATTTTAACACGAGTATTGTATTTTAACACGAGTAGAGTAATAAATAACTTTACATTATTTACTAAGGAAAATGTATAAGTGGTCCCTCAAAATTTATGTTTGAAATTCGAAAGACACACTTATACTATACTAAGGTTCTATTACCTCTGAACTTATTTTTTAAGTAATTTTCTATCCTTTTACGATCTACGTGGCACTAGCTTGAAAAAAAAATCAATCGGTGTTGGACTCACAAGATAGTGCCACGTAGGCCGGAAAGTGATAGAAAATTATTAATAAAATAAGTTAAGGGCGTAATAGGACTTTAGTATAGTATAAGTGTGTCTCTGAGATTTCGAGCATAGGTTGAGGGGTACTTGTGCATTATAGTATATCATTCCTATTTACTATAAAGTTTTTTTATCTCACAAAGTATTTTATATCTATACTAAAACTCGATTAATTTAAATTTGTCTCACACAATTCTTAATCTATAATTGATGTTTATATAAAATTTTAATTAATTTGAATTCACTTTGTATATGACTCATTCATTATAGAGTAAAATTATTGTAACATATAAATTAGCAGATTTTCATACTCATTTATATATACACAGTTTCATCCTTTAATGAATTTTATATCTTAATTGTAGTTTACTTTATATTAAAATGCACTTTAATATTAAGTTGAATATAAAACTTATCATTAAATAAGTATAAATATTTATGAGCTCAACATTGAGATGTGTTTTAGTAAGAAGGGATTAATAGTTTGGATAAATAATAAAAATGATGAATAATTGAGACGAAATTTTGAATATATATTTTTTGATATTTTTATTGTATTTTTAACTATTGATTCTTCATTGTGATGAATTAAAATAGCGAGTTACTTATATGACTAGTTTTTGGTTGAAGGTGAAGTGATTTGTATATTCGTAATGAATAAAATAATTTATATTCTCATTACGAATATCATGTTACGTAAAAAAAATATTTATGAAATATTTATCAATTTATATTTCATTTATATCAAATTTATCACTTCAACATCAATATTTAAAATCATAAAAGTGTTTCATTAGTACTGAATGAAATCTTTTATATTGATACTTTGTAGAATCAAAATATCTACAAAGTATGACTTCCAACCCATAGTTGATTATTCAAACTAGAAAACTCAGAGATGCCCCATTTGTAATTTCTAAACTTTTTAGATTATTATTTTTATTTTATTAAGCACTTTTTTTTTTAATTACATCACAACATCGTAAAAGATATTTTAACTTATAAACACTTAAATTATTAAGTCAATTCAAATAGATTATACGTTATTTTAAAAAAAGAATGAGATGTTTTAATTTAATTTATTCTTAATAAAATAATTTATAATCACACAAATTATTAATTTCATTCTCGAATGTCAATCTTAAAAACACCCCTCTACTTGACTAACTAAACTTAGATATACCCCGATCACTCTCGATTTGCCGCAAGACATTGTAAGTAGTCTCAAACTCTTGTATGACATGTATAATAAAAAATTTGCGAGAAGTGTTGAAAGTACCCTAAAACTTGACGAGAATTTAGTCATGTATTTCAACAATATTGTAAGATCGGATGTAATATAAGTTCATTTAGTCAAATAAGAAGATATTTTAAAACTGTCAATAATTTGGGAATGAGAATACTTTTTTTTTAATTTTTCTTTCACAAATTTAGTATAAAATCAAATTAACTAGTTTTACCTTAGAGTATTTGATGACAAAATTGACACAATAAATATCCAAAACAAAGCAAAAAAGAAAAAAAAAACACAAGGAAAGGAAAAGTTATGTGCAAACGAGCCCTTATTCCCTTCTCTTTCTTTTTGTTTCTCAGTCTCCGTGCGGACTGTATAATATGGTCCATAAATATACTTCACTTCTCCAAAATCTTCACTTTCTCAGCCGCAATTCTTCGTCTGTTATTGGTAATTCATATAATCTTCTTTTACTCCAAGGTTTATAAGTGTTGCTTATCCTATGGGTGAAATTGATGTTTAGTGTGTAAAATTGTTTTATTTTCTATTGTTTGGTTAGTTATGATTAATGAAGTAGGTGATATATGTTACTTAATGAGATTTCATTGGGCTTGTTGTTGTTGTTGTTGATGTTTGGCGGATTTCCCTTCTGCGGAAAAATATTTCAATTTATGTGTCACTTTTCGTTTTTCGAGGGGACTGGCAATTTGGGCGTCTTCAAATTTCTTGAAATGAAATTTTTATATTTGTAAACTACTTAAAAATTAATATAAGTCACAATAATTGACAATACAAACTAATTAAAAGATATGTGAAAAAGTTATGGTCATGATAGACATGTTTGAATTTCAAAATAAAAAAGTGACACGTAAAATGGGTCAGAGGGAGTAGTGTTTATACATTGTTAATTTTTTTTTTTTTTATGTATATATGGTAGATGTCGAACTCGCTTGACTAGTTCACATTTTAGTTGATTTTGAACTCGTTTAAATGAAAATCTTGGCTCAACATTTTATGATATTCATACAAGGTGGAAGGTTGGAGGAAATGTTTGGAAAAGTATTTTGGTAACATTTTTTGGTACTAAAGATTTGAAAAAGTATCTACTTTCTTGGTTTTTATGGAGTAAAAGTTGGGATATTTGGAAAGGAAATGATGTCTGCTCATTTGTGAAGGAATGCATTTTCTCCCTTTTTGCAGAAATACCAAATACCAGAAAAATAATTCATTTTGAAAAATATTTTTCTAGCCATACAAAAACACCTATATGTATGAAGTACTCCTCTTCATTTGTATTATAGAATTAAGGTCATAAGAGTTCATTTGTTTTTAATCTTGGTTAAATGTGACAGGGAGGCCTGTTGTAGGATTTCTTGGTTATTCACTTCATTCTAATGCTAGTCAAGTTGGATGTCATACTCGTGATGAGAACATTGGCAAACTAAAACTAGCTCAGGACCTAGCCGGTTTGGTTCAGGAATCTTTGAACTTAAAGGAGAAAAAATCCCAAGTATCTAAGAGATTGGTGCCTATGGTTGAGAAGTCGGTTGAGAATTCGGGAGGTGTGAAACATGGAGCATCACTGGCACAAAACTTAGCGAACTTGGTGGAAGAGTCCTATAATCTTGATGAGTCTAAACCTATGAATCGTGTGGAAAATAAAAGATTACTTGAACTACGGATAAAAAAGAGAGTTAAGGAACAGTATGTAAATGGGAAGTTTCAAAGCCTCATAAAGAATGTGGTTGCTAATCCAAAAACACTTTGTGATGCTTATGATTGTATTCGATTGAGTTCTAATGTTGATCTAGCATCTAATGGTGAGGATTTACCTTTTGAAGCCATGGCTGAAGAGCTATCTAGTGGGTGTTTTGATGTTAGTGCTAACACATATTCGATCTCGACTAAGGGAGCAAAGAAAGAAGTCCTTGTCTTTCCAAACGTTAAACTCAAAGTTGTTGAGGAAGCAATCAGAATAGTTTTAGAAGTTGTCTACCGGCCTCACTTTTCTAAGATATCGCATGGTTGTCGTAGCGGTAGGAGCCATTTATCTGCTCTTAAGTACATTTGCAAAGAGATAATGAATCCGAAGTGGTGGTTCACCTTGCCAATTTGCAGAAAGCTTGACAATCACATCTTAGCTAAACTCTTTTCGATTATGGAAGACAAGATAGATGATCCTTTCTTATATACGATAATACGTAGTATGTTTGACTGTGGAGTACTGAATTTAGAATTTGGCGGCTTTCCAAAAGGACATGGTCTCCCACAAGAAGGAGCATTGTCTCCAATTTTAATGAACATATATCTTGATCTCTTTGATCACGAAATGTACAGGTTGTCAATGAGATATGAAGCTATTGATAAAGGATCAAGCGCTGAAGAAAGTGCGCCCAACTCTGTGCTACGCAGTTGGTTCAGGAGACAGATATCTGGTAATGGTTCTCAAGAATGCCATGATTTGGGCTACTCTGAAATTAGGGTGCATTGTTGCCGCTTCATGGATGAGATTCTTATTGCCATCTCTGGTCCCAAAGACGTAGCTGTTGCCATCAAGTCTGAAACTGAAAATTACTTTAAGAATTCTCTTTATTTAGAATTTGAAAATGAAATAGACGTTTTTCCATGTGATGGGCGTACTGGCATTCGCTTTCTGGGTAGTGTGATTAAAAGAAGCCTGAAAGAGAGTCCAGCTGTAAAGGCCGTTCACAAATTGAAGGAAAAAATAGAATTATTTGCTTCGCAGAAAGAGCACTCTTGGGACACTGGGACAGCAAGAATTGGAAAGAAATGGCTGGCTCATGGGTTGAAGAAGGTAAAAGAATCAGAGATCAAGCATCTCTCTGATGGTAGTTCTCTTTTGAGCCAAATTTCGTGTTTTAGAAAAGATGGGATGGAAACAGATCATTGGTACAAAGTCTTACTAAAAGTTTGGATGCAAAATAAAAAGGTTAAATGTGAAACGAACGAGGATGTTATCTTATCTAAGCATATAGTTGAACCAGCTCTCCCTCATGATCTGAGAGATTCGTATTATGAGTTCCAAAAGCGTGTTCAGGAATATATATCTTCTGAGACAGCTTCGACTCTTGCCCTGTTGCCAAACTCCAACTGTTCATCATTTACGACACAGATCATAGCTCCAATCAGCATCATAAAGAAGCGGCTTTTTCGATATGGATTGACAAACTCCAAAGGTTATTCCCGGCCATGTCATCTGCTAGTTTTTTGGGATGACAATGAAATTGTTGACTGGTATGCAGGTTTAATCTGCCGGTGGCAGAGATGGTACACCGAGTGTGACAACTTTAATGAGGTAAAGCTCATTATTTGCAATCAAGTAAGGTTGTCTTGCATCAGAACTCTGGCGATGAAATATAGGATCCATGAGAGTGAGATAGAGAAGAAATTTGATTCTGAATTGCGCAGAATTCCTGCAACTGAAGATCTGGAGCTTGAGATAACCAGTGAAGCAACAAATTGCGAAGCTGTTGATAATGACGCCTTAATGTATGGAATAACATACAGTGGAATATGTTTATTCTCTTTAGCAAGAATGGTGAGTCAGTCGCGTCCTTGCAATTGCTTTGTTATAGGATGTTCAGCTGCAGCTCCTCGCGTATACACTCTTCACGTGATGGAAAGACAAAGATTCCCTGGTTGGAAGACTGGATTTTCTAATTGTATCCATCCCAGTTTACATAGAAGGCGACTTGGCTTGTGTAAACATCATCTGAAGGATCTACTTCTTGGCTATATCTCGCTTCAATCTATTAATTTCAGTGCTTGGTAAGGAAACGACTTCCTAGATGCGAACTGGTAAATATTCTGCTGCATGAACACTCAATAGTTGGAGTAGATGGACTGGAGAAAACAGGAAGATGGAAAAATCTCGTAATTTTTTTGAAGATTTATCTTTGTTGTCTTTATGTGATTGAATTACATTCATCATTATCATGGGATTATGATAATGTTTTGACTTCAGAATGTCCACATCAACTTGGCTGTGTCAAATCAATGGTAAAAGTTCAAAGTTTCTAGGTAGCTGCCTTGAATTCTATCAAAGTTGTATGTTGTTGGTCTGATACTCAGAACACATATGGCTCAAAGAAACTAATGTGAAGGTAAATTCATTTGGTAGGTGGATACAGGATACGGAACAAGTTATTCATGTATTAGTTTCCGTACTACTTAAATTAATATGATGTTTGGTTGACAATATTAAAAACTGCATAACCAATACATGTACAAGTTGGTATGAGAAAATCTATGTATTATTTTATTGCATAACTTTAGTCAGCTATGAAACGACCCTTGAATGCTCAATGAAGTTTATCTTCCTGCTTTCAGTTTAGGCTGTTGTTACATTATCTTTTTGTGTATTCTCAAAATTGTGAAAAGTGTACATTTTGCAGACAAAAAGTTTGTGAAACAAGCCGAGATTTTCTTGCAAAAAAACAGATGGTGAATCTAATGAAAATGAATTTTATTTTACCTAAACAAAGATTAAACTAGTAGATGGTTGATGTACAAATTTGAACAACACTGACAGCACATTTTACATGCCAATGTTAAATATATTGGCTGAAAACTGGAATATTTGCTTGCAAACCAATATAAACACTTGAACAGAAATAAATCATATGCTTAAGATTTTGCCTGATGAAGTTCTTAAATCTGTACCCAAAAGATAGGGTTTTAAGGTCTACATATACGTTCCTAAACCCCACTTTTGAGATTACACTGAACAAACAAATATTGTTGGGAGGTTAATATATCTGTCAAGCCACCTATAGATAGTTCAAGCATGCACCAAATAAAGAACATAATCATTCTGCACGTTTCTATGCATCTTAACAGTTGAAAAAAAAACCAAACTTGGTGAACATCAATGATTCCACAGACCAAAGGCATGATGTTCACCAAACTCTTACCAGAACTGTGCATAGAATTTACAGAAATGTTTAAAAGGTTTGCCATTGTCGATATTCAATTGTTCATAGACTTTCATCAGGATTGGTTGAGGATTGTCCAAGTTTCATATATTACATCAAGTCATAGGTGTAGTCGATCTCCTCGTGAGGTGAAAAGAAGGAAAGTCCAAATACCCAGCAGAAGAAACAAATATGTACAAACTACTTTTACATGGTATCAAGATCTACAACATGACCACACTTCTCACGGAATCATGAATGTGCTTTAAGCAACTTTTGGTAGACCAAGTCGATAAACTGATTGTCCTGCAAAAAAATTAAGAATCAATAATAGAAAATATCATGTATGTGAGCTGCATGTTATTGATGAAACTACAATGATACAATTACTAAAATCTAATCATGATCATCATGCCAAGGCATTCTTCATCTCAACCATTCACCAATGGTTGGTCGAACACTTTTCAGTATTTTCAGGAATAGGCTGGTGGCAATGTGCCAAGTTACAGGTCGAGCTTGAGATTACGTGTAAAATATATCCAACTGGAAATGAGATCGAGAACTTAAAGAGACTCTTTACAAAAAGAAACTTTTCACTTGTTTAGACTTTAGACAGCAGATGGGAACCATAGCTCTCTAAACATTGAAAAGGAAATTGCACATTAGAAGAAATATGAAGTCAAAACCAAGAATTAATTTGACGGGGCATCTTAAGATACTAACTGATGCTTCATCAGTTAAAAATTTAAACAAGCCACCTTGGATGTAACTTCTACAATAACAGATATCTTTTAATTTTTTACCAACTTTAAGTACTTAAATAAATAAAACCGAGAGATCTTGATAAAGTAAATAAGAACATAGATCTAGCATTCTTTAACCC
>NC_028645.1:3791203-3796696 GCF_001406875.1 Solanum pennellii
CCCCCCCAAAAAAAAAAATAGAAAAAGAAGAAAGAACTCAGAGCTAGCATATGCATTTTAAACTCAGTTATTTACAAGGATCCTTCGATTGTGCACACAAGTCAGACTGAAGTTACAATCGCTGAACCCCTCCAAAATCTGAATGTGTTTTCAAATAAGCAGTTTCGATAATACGTCATGTCACCACAAATTTTATTGATAAAATGACCAAGATTAATCCAGTTGAACGGAATTCAATTACTGTTCAAGTACAGAAAAGATGCACCCAGCAATGACTATAATTAATGAACACAGTTGTAGTCATCCGAATAGCAGGCAGAGTACATAAATTAAATCCTGGATGGCTAGATATACCTGAACAAGCATTAGAAGCACGTCTTGAACCTTCTCTCTGCTTAGTGTCACACTTTGTGGAGGAATCTGAGTAGAAGTGAGAAATGGAGGCGAAGTAGGTGTTCGGAAGGGTTGAACTAGAAGTGTACCATGTGGGCGTTGTGGATTCACATGAGGATAAAGGACGGGAGTTGATGTAGCTGAGGAGACAGAAGTTGTCACCAATACAGGTGACACAGGAGGTGTAAAGAAAGAAGGCTTCACAAGATTTGCAGGGTAATTAGAACTATTGATCAGGTTAGCAGAATCGCGGCGTGACTGTCGAGGAGGTGATGGAGCTGACTGAACAGGTAATGAGACTTGCGAAATTGGAGCAGGAGAAGGCAGAGGACTTGGAACTCGGGGTGATGGATCAAAAGTTGTAACTGGATAATGATATGGCAGTCCGGAGTTCACAACAGTTGAAGAGGTATGCCCAATAGTTGCAGCACTCTGCAACAACAAAATTAAATCTCAGGACTTCTCTACAACCCAAGGAGGAGGAACAGTAGGGGAAGACTGCCCAGTATTTTAAAGCCAATGTTTACTACACTAGAAGACATTCTTATTGATCTTCCGTGATGCATTCATCTACTAATGCAGCCTCACTCATATCCTTTAGGAAAAGATGCATTTTATTCCCCTAACTAGACTATCTCAGAAAAGCTATGTATAACCTCGTTTTCTTCAAAACATATCTCTAAAGCTGCTAGTCTCCAAGTGCAGCCCTCAAACAGTTTCAGTTAGCAACAGAGAATAAATTCTTGGATTCTCGGGACTTTTATATTCCTCACAGAAAAGATTCCATACTATGATTTCTCGTATTCATTTCCATCCACTTGGTATCATGATCATCATTAGTCAACCCATAGTCATCTCTTTTGGACATAAATGTTTCCCTCAAATTCCCAGGATAGAACAGTGTTCCTCATCTTTTTTTTGTTTTTGGGAAGGGGGTGCATATGCAATTAAATCACCTAACGAAAGCATGCATGAAAATGTGAGGCTTATTCAGACATATATCCTGGTAATGGATGGTCTCTGTAAATAATCAAAGAATATACATGCATTACAAGTTGTTACAAGAATATAGCAAAATCATTGACCAAGAAAATCTCAGGCGGCAACATTTTAAGAAAATATACAGGGGCGACTGGAGAAGCCAACAGGTAGAAATGTACAAATAAAGCAAATAAGGCAGTCAGAAGACAGGGGCTAAACACCATTTGGCAATAAAACAGAAGCTTCTTTTCGGTTTAAAGTTCATGAACAGATGCTAAAGTTTTGAACTTGACAGTTTTAGATGTTAGATGGGAAATTATACATCAATATCATAGGAGGGTTGAGTACATAGTACATACATTGAAAAAGTTCATAAAGGAAGAATCATCAGCACCAAACCCATCCGTAGAGGTGGTAAATGCTGGTCCAGGAGTCCCTTCTATTGCTGTACTCATTGGGACCACCTCATGATCTGTAAACTCACTGCACTTAAAAACATCAGGGAAAAGTTAAAAATTAGAGTAGAGACAAAACTGCACCAAAGAAGGGGGGAGGATCAAGAAACACAGAAATTAATAGCTGAAGAGCAACAAACATTGACCTTTTTTTTATAAGAGCAACAAACATTGATTTAGTCACCCCTTATGGACAAATATGCTGACAAGGGAAAATCGACAATGGATACAAGATAACAAAGTCATTGATTATTTCTCTATTTCCTCTTTTCTTCCGTAAGTGCCTTTGCTTAAGTTGGATCCTGAAGATCTATGAGAAATCATAAATGAAAGACCAACTCTAGGAAAGTAAAAAGTTCAGATTCTGCTATATGTTCTCTCCACAAGCAAAGAAATGAGCAGGAAGTGTTGCCAACAGCATCCATATTATTGACTCATATTCATATTGGTTAAAGTTGTCTCACTTACCATGATAGTTTCCTACAGCCAATAGGAAAACTCAAACCTGTAGGTTAACTAGCTTACCTTTATATATATTTACTGAAAGTAAAAGAAACATCTGCTTAAGTAACTACTAAAACCAAATAGGGTCCAGTGTCTATAAGCCCTTTTGGTGAAAATTTAGACTATTGTGATATGTACTCCTTATATCCATTTATAAAGAAAAATTATCCGACACCAGGAGATGTATCCATCTGGCATAACTTAGAGAAGGGGAATTAGATAATTTCTTTGCACTCTTTCTCTTAAGGATGTAATAGTTTTTGAGGGGGGGGGGGGCACTAGTATTTAATTGGAATGTATATATTGGTTTTATCATCGAATTAAAAATTAATTAAATGTATATATTTTAGAAGAACGACTTGATTGATGAATATATTGAAGTAAAATAGGATAGTTGTAGCGGAGGAATGCTACAAAAGTGGAACAAAATATGATATGAAACCTATCAAAGTGACAAAAAAGTTCTACAGACCAATTCTAAGGCCAACAAAGTTTATTTATATAAAAGTGAATGTTGGGAAACAAGTGCCGTTAAAATACAGATGTTAGGATAGATATATCATCATACAAAATTAGACATGATTAGAAATGATCCCATCCCCTAGAGGGTGCAAGTGTCGTTGCATAAAGCATAACATGAGAGAGGTCATCAGAGATGGCACCAATTAATCTCACGAAGACTTCCAAATTAACTTATCTGTTGTCACAATGTTGGGATAGTTAAGAGTGCTAAAAAATAGATGGAATACATTCACTGATTCACATATCAAAGGAAAAAATCTTTGAAGACCTAAAATAACTTGGAATTGATACAAACTCAACTAAGAACATAACACAACACTAAAAAGGTTGAGTACTAATCTGCGTATTGATATTCCACATAAAATAATACATGTATGATTACATAGGAACCAACAATTGATAATCACAATTTTGCAGAGATTATTTTTCTTTACGCCTTAGATCAAACTGATTCTTAGTACTTATCTTCTATCATGCTGTACCAATGAAACAGTTGCTTACCATGTACTAAAATATGGAAATGCTATAGCTTCACCAGAAACAAGAATATTCATGAGTTGTGGCAAATAACTTGTGCTTATAAGGAAATCACTTGACAAACATCTTAATTTACAGACAAAAAAAAAAGGAACCAGGGGAAGAATCAATGACGCCGCACCTTTTTCTTAGCTGTGGCTTCAGGGGAACCTTTGAGTATTCACCTAAAATTCTGGAATCCACCACATCAAAGTAAAATTATACAAGTTGCAGATTATGCGCCATGATTACGTAAGAAAAATGACCCAATTACTTCACATGCCCTGCACCACTAAAACGAACTAACAATAAATCGTTTTGATGTCATTTCCATCGACCGATATAACAAACTTCTTTTATCAAGTTAGTTACCGATATAACACAACAACTAACTGGTATTTCTATAAGATAAGATATAAATGCCATTATATCATGTAACACAAAGACGAAATGGATTCCATACAAATTAGACACCTCCATTAACAAAAACACAGAACTGAATACTTAACAGAGACTGGCAACATAACCAACAACAACAACATACCCAGAATAGTCCCACAAAGTGGGATCTAGGGCGGGTAGAGTGTACACAGACCCTACCCCTACCTCAGAGGTAGAGAGACTAATTATTTCCAATAGATCTTCGGCTCAAGAGAAAAATAGTCCCAAAGAAACTGGCAACATAACCATCGCGCTAAAATAAATGTTAGATGTCATTAAGATCACATACTTAAAGCCTACATAATTTGACTAAACAAGCTTCGAAATTTGAAATATTTCATTTATAGCAGCCTTCAACCTAATGTCTTTTGATAGAAAGACCCTGTCATGGTTATCCTTGACAAAGACAACTCATACTACCATCCATTATAAAAATCAATTCAGCCTAGTTACAATAATAACAGTCAACCACAAGTAATTCGAAATACAAGAATAATAACCAGCCCTTAACATTTTCTCTATGTAGGTTGTTCACTTATTTGTTTTGCTCTCTATCATAAATGTATACAAGAATAATTCAACTGAAGAAGATGCCAACCTGCCGAAGAGATCTGCAACCTCCTCAATTTCATGTGCATTGTAAAACCAAATACCATTGACTTCTTGGGCTGCATTGCGATACAACAAGTATGGAACCTGAACCTCAAACTCAAAGTCTCCCAAGAGATCTTCCACCATATTTTCTGCTTCATATGAACTCAGATGTCAAAAAGGAAATCATTCATATGAGGCATTAATTCGAACATCATAAAAGGGACAACTTAAAAGAAAGAATTCATAATGTTTTGCCCTATGAATTGAAAAGGAGAGGCCTGCGATATATTATTAAAAGAAGAAATGGGATAATACCTGCACTCCTGCGGTTCATAACAATGAACTGGAACCTTGGCTGAGCACTCCTAAAATAACATAACCAACAATAACGATATCTGGTAATTCAACTTCCTTAGGCCATAATCCATCAAATCCATCAGATTCCCAAAATATTACATGAAAAATAACCTAAAAGCCAAAGAAGCCATCACATAATTATATGCTATTTGCACAGCGTGATAATAGTTTCGGACAAAAGCTGAATTAGAAACTGTTTTTCACAAAACACTAGACATCCGGGTGCGGGTTACCTCTCCTATGTGGTTTGCGAGCTATTGCATAGGAGCGGGGGTTTTACCCTGTGCGCACCCAAAGGGTAGCGGCTGCGGGTTCCCTTGTCATAAGAAAATAAATAAAAAGAAATTTAACTTTAAGGGGTGATTTGGTAGAGTGTAAACCATTGCATTACTAAAACCTACAAATCCATAGTATTAGTATTGCACACCTTAATATACAATATAGTGTATAACTAATGCATAGATTGGAAAAGAGTACCAAGCAAGATAATAGTAATACACAAGGCCAATAAATGCATTATTTTTCCTAATACATTCTACCAAACGACCCCTGAGTAGGCTTGTCCAATCCACGAACTGAACCAGCCCGGCACACTAAGGGGGTGGACTGATATTGGGTAACCCACCAACATAAACCCCATGAAGGGGTGTCTGACCCGCGGGAATTGCTAGCCAGCCACATAGCACAAGGCCCATGGACTGAATGGTGTTCAAAGAGGGGGGGGGGGGGG
>NC_028645.1:3796735-3854923 GCF_001406875.1 Solanum pennellii
AAGGGGGGGGGGGGGGAGTGGCAACGGCTTGTTAGATGCCTACACATTAACCCCAAATTCCCTAATTGAATTCATTGACACCATACTGAAACATTCAGGGTTACAATTTAGAAGAGTTATTGCTTATTTATACAGATGAGAACTATGTCAATTTCAGAAGCAAAACGAACCCACCAACCCTTTTAGAATAGATGTGCTTGTTTGGTATCTAGGCAAGTTAAGAATATTAATTCAATTTCAATGCATTAAATATTGTTCATATTTCTAATTTCTTACTATTGTCCAATCTCTTTCTTCAATTATTTTTTTTATTTATGTTCATCTACTTGTGTGTAAGTAAGTTATTCTAAGGGAACACAATTTTCTTTTATATAAATCGTCTCTAGATTCTTCAATCAAATTTCTTAGTGGAAAAAAGGGGTCCAAGACTATACCCCTCCCAAGGGTTCAAGGTCAGGTTTGGGCTGGTTCACCCCCACTGGGATCAACTCTGAGCCCTTGAGCTCCTATTGGGGCTAGACCAGTTAGCTTGGAACTTTGCCACGAATATGAATGTTCAGACAAGCACCATACAGAAAATACCTGCTAAATTTGATACACCGCCATATGAAACAAAGGCAGATATAAACACTTTATATTTAAATAGAAAACAAAACCAGATACATGGAATATTGCAAGCATACCTCTTAACTACAAAGAAAGAACCTTCAACCTCCTTGCGGCTCTGAAATCCAAATTAAACATTCAATCAATTTATTCTTTAAGACAATATTTCAAGAAGACCCATTGATTGCATCATAAAGAGGCAAAAAGGCGGGAAGCAGGAGTACACAGCGGATCCCTTGGAATATATTTTTCCAAAAACATCTAATTTACCACCTTTTCATCCAATGATGTATATCATGACAATTGCGTCCAAGTGAGATTTATTTGTTGATTGCAACTAGCTTAGGATTAAGGCAAACTTCGGTGTTAAGATTATTTCAGCAAGTTTTCCAAGTTAATGCACATATTAAAAAGTATACACCGTGACTTTCTAAATCACGCACAACTGAATCAACATTCAATACATTCTGCAACACATAATAAGGCACGAGTTTTTATAGTAACAACAGAGAACTATACGGTGATCAATTATGAAATTTACTCTACAGAACTATCCATAGGAACTTTAATGATCAAATCCATCAATATACACATAGAGAGATCAATGTATACTCCTAGAAATCACTCAAATATTCACATATATCTACATAAAACAAAATTACATACACACGGCAACACACAATAAGACACTAGTTTCTGTAAAACAGCAAAAAGCAAAAAAATACAAGAAGATCAATTATGAAGTTTACCGTGTAGAACTATCCCAAGGCACATTTTTTACAATCAAATCCATCAATATACACATAGAGAGATTAATATGTACTTCCAGAAATCACTCAAACATTCACATATATCAACATAAAACAGAACTCCATACATACCACAACACACAATAAGGCACAAATTTTTTAAGTAACAGCGAACTATAAGGAGATCAATTCTAAAATTACTGTGTTATTGTAAAGCACTTTTTACAATCAAATCCATCAATATACGCATAGAGACTCAGATATTCACATATATCTACATAAAACAAAATTCAATACTTACTGGATATTAAAACAATGAATACTGATTATGCCAAATTTAATTCAACAATTATCACACCAAATTAGCCTCTATTTCCTAAACTCGATACTATATAAATCTCATTTTCAGGAATTTAAACGAAAATTAAGTTTACGAACCCATTGATTGAGGTCGACGTTGAACTCGTACAACGTAACATGAGCAGCTGTGATGAGGATCTCCTCAATACGCGGATCGATTCTCTGTAGCACAGTGAGGTTCAGCATCTTCGTACTTCGCTCATCCAGATTCGGCATTAACTTTGAATTCGACGACATCTTCTTCTAGAACTTTCCGATTGATCGTACAGAAGCAGATAGATTATAGAGAGAACCCGGGAATCGATTTGTCGATCGGAGAAGAAAATATGGAGAAGTGGAGAGTGGAGTGGGAAAAGTATTTTTTTATTAATAAATGGTAATGAGAAATTTCAAAACTAATAAGAAAAGTGACACTTAATTTATGTGTAATTTCAATCTTTGCAATTAAAATAAGGGAAATTTTATATAATGACAAACTAATGAATTAAATTAATTGTTATAATTATTTTTTGATTTAATTATGTTCCATAGCAAAACTGTTTGTCAGTCATCTCTCTCCTTCAAACTCTAGCTCGCCACTCTCCTCTCTCGCTCGCTTCCTCTCACTTTTATATAAATACAAGTGTATAAAATATGTTGCTATTTGTATAAAGCTAGAGAAAATTGTGTAAATACTTATATTTTTGTTCCCCTCTTCTTTTTCCCAGATCTCGCTCGCCACTCTCTCTAATTTCGCTCGTCACCCACCTCTCTCGCTTATACAAACAGAAACGAAATATATAAATTGCATTGTTGTTTGTATAAAACGAGAGAAAATTGTATATATACGTGCAAATACACATATTTTCGTCCTATAAACTTATAATTATAGTAAAAATGATTCAAATATATCATATTCACTAAAAACCAATGCAAGGTTAAAATTGGAAACAAAAGATTTATCCAAGTTTATTAAATTTTCAATCAAACACGTGTAATATGTTGAATTACATATCCAATTTTTAATCCAATGGACCAAAATAAGAATTAATACTAAGTAATTTAGGGATTATTACTCCCAAAATTGTAATCTTGAAATAACTATTATACAATATTTGATAACAGATTAAAAAGTAAGTTACTTATGTAATAAAATTGATATGACATTTGATTTATTGTTTAAATAAAATTTAATGGTACGTCATACGTGCATAACTTAGGGAATTTGTATCTCATCTTATGCCGACAAAAAATAATGAAATAATTAATTCTCATAACAAATATTAGGGGCGACTCAAATATTTTAGACAATAAAAATTGAACGAAGACCTAAACTTTAAAAAATAAATTAGTATATTTTCTTATGAAGTTCATTCTTCTAATTCTTAAGATCCAAAATTGTAAAATTTTTAATCAACCAATTTAATATTTACTTATATCATTTTTTTCCTAACCATTCTCTCCTTTTATATAACACGATAAATTCCACTTCTTTTTATTTTTTTAAAAAATAGTACTTACCCAATATTTTTCCGAAACAACAAATAAACTATTATGATCTATTATTGCTAAAATAAAATAAAATACTAACGAATATCTTTTTTTATGTCATTAATTAGAGATTTTAGATTTAAGTCCACTGAATACAGACTCACCTTGATTAGGAATATTTTACCCTCAATATGAACTTCTGAGTCTGAATCCACTTTTAGTCGAGCTTAAATGGGTACTAAGGGAAAATTTTCACCAAATAGCCATTATAATAACATAATTATACATTTATACCCCATAGCTGTAGTTTTCATATTTACAGACTGTAGTTATGTTCAACTATCTTGTTTGTATAACTCGCGGGTACGTACGCTTGTATAATTAAATTATTTTTGTATAGACTTAACATAACGAATATCTACAAACATAAACATCTAAACTTAAATAATTATGCAAAATTAATTATATTTACAAAATTACACTATAGAAAAGTTATACCAATTCTGAATTATAAAAATCTCGAAACCCAACTCACGCAATTATCATTGCAAATAGTAGTTAATTAAAACTATAGCTAAGATGACTAATAAACTAACATATGTTTGTTTAACTATGTCATGGTCCCTACTAATAATTATACATGCATACGTAAATTTAAACGTCATTTCAAAAGATTAAACTAGTCAGACTCAGATATAAAAATACTGATATATGCATACGTAATTTAAATATCATTTCAAAAATATTAATAGATGGGTACTAATACACGCATACTTAAATATAATTAACGTGATTTCATAAATATTAAATTCAGATAAATCTGTGAAAAGAACGAAACCCCATGTTAATTCTTCTTGTAAATCTGTGAGAAACAACATTAGAGCAGCTAAAACTGCTGGTATAAGCCGTAGCTGTAACTGTAGTTTGCCATAGCTGCGTAAATAGAGAAGATAAAAAACACTGCAACACCATTAATTTCTCCATTTTCAATCTTTATACTAAACTATAGCACCAAATTGAAGATTCCCATTGATCAAGAACTTGGATAATTTACTCTCTTTGAGGAATTTCATCGAACAGGTAAGAGGCTTCTGAATGGGGTGTTCAGACAAGATTAACTTGGGCCTCTCTAATGGGCTTCATCCATTTGGGACGGATTTTTTTTTTTTTATTATTATTCAAATGTACCAACTAGTTTTAAAATCGTAAAATATTATAATACCTTACATTATTAGTTGATATATATTTAAAATTAAATCAACTTGATCATAGGTGTGTAGTCAAATTGTACCTAAATTAGTTTGATCAAATTTAGTATCGAATCTAATTCAATTTTGAAATCGTACTATAGCTATATGTTTGATAGGAAAATTAATTTGAAAAGAACTATTATCGGCAATATTTTTATTTATGGAAATCCAAATTATATTTACTAAAGGAAAATAAATTTCCTTGTCCTAAACATATTTGGACTAATACAATTTTATTTTTTTTATATATAATGTATAGTTGATTCTTTTAACGTACTCAAAAGCAAACATAATTAATTTTCTTTGTTTTTTGAGTAGAAAATAAAGGAAAGATGGAGTTGGAAGAAAACAAGAAGGAAAAGTATGGACAACCTCCCTATTTTGCTCAATACCCTTGGCTTCTTATATGTCATGGTGATGATATGCAGAGACAAACTTATTTCAGTGTATCGGAAAATCGATATTATATGAAAAGTATACCTGAAGTTAAAGAAAAAATAATACATGCTTATGTAGATGAGTGGCTCGTGTTACAAAACATTAATTCTAATGATTGTTGTCTTTGGAATCTTATTTCAAACGAAAAAATTGAGCTCCCGCCACTTTCTACTAAGGGTGACATATCGCGGTGCCTCTTGTCTGCACCACCTCATGATCCCGAATGTCTAGTTATCTTCTTAATTGAGAATGAGAAGGAGAACACTAATGAGGATGAGAATAAGAACAATAATGTGGATAAGAATGAGGATGAGAACGAGAACTCGGATGGAGATGGGAATGGAGACTCTAATGAGGATGAGGATGAGGACGAGGATGAAGAAGTGAGCTCGGATGAGGATGAGGACGAGGACGAGGATGAGGATGTGAAGCTGCTTACTTTTTACTTTTGTAAACCAGGTTATAATACAGAATTTCATAAACAAGATGTCCAATCAATTATCGGAGATTCACGTCTTGGGATCTGGACAATTTTCCAGAAAAAAATTTATACATTAATTGGGATGCAATTTATTCTAACTTATTTGGATGTAGATAATGATTCAGGAAGAATAACAACTACACCAATGACTAACGAATCTCCAATTAGGTTGAAATCATACTATGGTTACTATAAGGATTATCTCATTCAATCCTCTTCTAACAATATGTTGTTATATGTTCAATTGATGGTTGGCGGAAGAGATTTTGGAATGCCATGCCACTTGCAAGTAATTCGGTTTGATTTTACAAAAGAAAGATGGATGAAAGCGGAAAGCATTGGAGAAATAGCAATTTTTATAAGTTTGTCTATGGGGACGAGCACAACCTGTTCCACAAAAGGCAGAAATCTTAAGAAAGACTCTGTCTACTTCACCTACGATCGTCATCTTTACGTCTACAACTGGATAACACATAGCATCTCATTATCCCTCCCTTGCCCACATGTTAGCAAGACAAAGAATAAACACATGCACTGGTTAACATTAAATCAATAAATGTGTAGTTAAATTTTTTTTTTCTCTTCTTATTCATATTTCTCGTTTTTGTCTTTATAAATTTTTTAAATCCTTTTTCAAACATACAAAATATAAGAAAGTTAAGTCATTATATGTTACTTTCCTGTTTTGGATTTTTATAATAAAATGTGATGCATGTAGTTGATGGTCAATCTCAATGAAAATTAACATTTTAAATTAACAAAGACTAGCTAGATTATAACAATTTGGACCTAAAGCACAAAGAAACAAAGAAGCAATTGGTGCAAAGATAAATAAAACATGTAGACACTACCAACATGAAACTGACGATATAATTCAAAAAGTTATACGAATGACGAAATAGAATCTATGATAGTGTCAACGACTCAACAAGATTCAATAACGCCAAGAATAGAAAGAGGACAAGAGAAACATATTTTAAGTTTCTTTAGAAGACCAATCTTTCTTTTTTACTTCATACATTTGTAAATCGAAGTTTGAGATTGATAACTCAACTTTCTCCTTGCTTTTATAATTTTTTTTGCTTAAGAATATTCACTTGTAAAATTTGTGATGATCGTATAATTTCTAGTTCTCTTTACCTCGTATTGTCTTCATAGTTGATCATTAGTAGAAGATATCTCATTAGGATTGATAAGGTAAGACTCAAACTCCCTTACCTGTACTTATTCCAATTGAGAATTTTTTATATGTTTATTAACAAAAAGCCACTAAATTTGCTTATTGAGATTCTTTTTTTATATGTTTTTATTTATTATTAATAAAAAGCCACTAAATTTGCTTTCATAAAATATGTATCATAAAATTAAATACTACAAGGAAAAGCGGTTAGAATAGGTCTAGAATAAGGAAATTTGTTTTCCTTGTCTTTCTAGAAAATAAAATTGGAATTTCCATAAACCAAAACATTGTCATTTATAGTAGTATTTAATTTTAAATTACTATTTCTGCTGATTCTTTCAAAAATAATAATAATTACTTTGACATATATAAAAAAAAAATTAGAAATAACGGTGAGTTCAAATACTACAAGGAAAAGGGATTAGAATACGTCTAGAATAAGGAAATTTGTTTTCCTTGGCTTTCTAGAAAATAAAATTGAAATTTCCATAAATAAAAACATTGTCATTTATAGTTGTATTTAAATTTAAATTACTATTTCTGCTGATTTTTCCAAAAAAAATAATTACCTTGACATATATTAAAAAAAATAAAAATAATAGTGAGTTCAAATACGTTAAGGAAAAGGAGTTGGCAAGTAATTAACGTATTGTCCCAATTCTTATTATAGTTTATAAATAGGGTAATAACACAAGAGATCTCATAACAGATAGTTCCATAATTTTTCTCAAGGACAATTTTTTTTTACAATGGAGGCTGCATTGTGGTCAGATGGTATACCATCGGACATACTCGGATTAATATCATCACGTCTTATTGCTGCGGAATATTTTATTTTTCGTGCTGTTTGTAAAAAATGGAGACACGCACCCGTGACCCCTCCACATTGTCCTGCTCAATCAGAAATATCGCCTCGTTTGATCACAATGCGTGGAGATACTGGAATAGTTGATTTCTTTCATCCCGTGTATAATGTTATGACAACTACGTCTATTCCAATTCCGAAATTAATGAATTCTCGAATTCGAAGTTCAAAAGGTAATTGGTTACTGATGAGTCATGGTGACTGCGATATGTTTTTTTTCAATTTTATTAGCAATGAGATAATTGAACTTCCTGATCTACAAGGGGAGAGTCGATATATCACTTGTTGGATGTTTTCATGTCCTCCAAACTCGTCGTCATCTGCTTGCTTTGTTGTTGGTTTGAAATGCAGTGGTAATCCTCCAGACGTATGCATCATCAAAGTTGGAGAGACTAATTGGACGTTTCATAACTTAAGTGATCTAGTAGATACATATAAACGTTTTGAATTAACGGGATGCAGTAGTCCAATATTTTTCAGAAATAATATTGTTTATGTAGTGGGAGATAAAGGAAATTTGGGTTTACTTACCATCAATGAAAACTCAACTCCTAGTTGGGAATTTTATGGTAAACCATTTCGAGGTAGAAGACTAAAGTCAATCAACTATGTTTTCACGGCAGAAGATGTCGAAAACAAAGGAATATTAGTTGTATTTCTATCTCACCACGAAGGGAAAGTAGAGGTTTGGAGGTACAAATTGAATGGAGAGGTGTTGGAGAGGGAAGAAATAACAAGTTTAGACAATAATAAAACATTGTTTGTGAGCTTGGTAGGATCGTACTTGAAAACATGTGTTGCACCGGGGCTAGGGAACAAGATATATTTTTCAATGTTTCACAATGAAAATGGTGTTTTCTATTGTTTAGTCAATCGCAAATATTACTCTTTTGATTATTTGGACATCAAAACTTATTCAAGTCCAAATATTTTCAACTTCATTCGACCAATATCATGCATTTGGATCGAATCAGAGGATGAGTGAGGGCATAGTTCCATTTTTGTTCTTATCGGAGACATTCCCGGACGCCACGGGGATTACTTAGGTATGTTGTTGTTGGCACTGGTGTTAAAAATTACTTATAATGACATATTACCGTGTAATAGTGCCAATATGTGGAGAAATCCAAAAGATAAAGTGTCATTATTATATTTTGTGTATCAAATTCTTTTAATTAATAAAGTAGTTATTATTTAATATTGTTATCATTTTTTGCCTAGGGATATCGTTACAAACAAAATTTAACGTCATGTTAATTACAAGTATTGAATCCTATAATGACTAACTTGGGCCTCTCTAATGGGCTTCATCCATTTGGGCTGTCATAACCCATCTATACAAAACGATAGAAAACCCAAAAAACTTTTTTTATTATTATTCAAAGAAAAAATTACATAAATTAGTACATTTTAAAAAATAATTATTAATTGTAGCAATATTTTTTATTTATTACCATTTATAACAATACTATCTTAAATCTGCATTATACTATATTTATGTAAGTTTCCCTTATTCAAATGTACCAACTAGTTTTAAAATAATATGATAGCAAAATATTATAGTACCTTACATTATTAATTGATATATATGATATAAATCTAAACTTAAATCAACTTGATCACAGGTGCATAGTCAAATCGTACCTAAATTACTTTGATCAAATTCAGTATCGAATTTTATATTCATGCCTAAATTTTATCTAATTTAAGATTTTTTTATATAAGCAATATAATATGAAGATCGAAATGAATTTTGTGAGTCACGTTTGTTTGAGAAAATATAATTTTGATAACTTGGTGGTTACTCGAATTAATTCATTATGCTTTGTTAGCATGATTTTTTTTCTGTCAGGTGCATGCTATAAATATATAGTACAAAAAATCATAATCAAGAATTCTTTTTTCTTTTTCATATATAAATAAAGGCTTCAGTGCACATTTTATTTTATTTTTAGAAAAAATGTAAGACAAATAGTATTACGAATGGACCAAATTATTTGAAAGCAAAGTTTTTGTTCCCTTCTTTCTTGATTTGGGACCATATATTATACTGTTTATAAATGGAAAATTGTATATAATAGCAAATTAATTACCTAAAATAAGTGGAGTAGCTAGGGTTTGATTTAATTTGTGCTCCATAGCAAACATTTGCAAAAAATTGTCAGGCGCCTCTCTCTCAAATATCTCCCTCGCCACTCTCCTCCAATCTCTCGCTCGCTTCCTCACTTTTTATACAAACACAAGTGTATAAAAATTGTTTCTAATTGTATACATCAAAGAAAATTGTATAAATACATATATTTTTGTTCCTCTCTCTCCCCTCTTCCAGATCTCGCTCGCCACTCTCCCAAATCTCGCTAGCCACCCTCGCCTTTCTCACTTATACAAACAGAAGCGAAATGTATAAATTGTGTTTCTGTTTGTAAAAGGCGTGAGAAAATTGTATATACACATGCAAGTACATATATTTTCGTCCTACACACTTATAAGTATAAAAATTGTATATACACATGCAAGTACATATATTTTCGTCCTACACACTTATAAGTATACAATAAAAATAATTCTCTGCCCAGTTTCATTTGTCTTTCTCACTTTTTTGTGTTTTATACAATTTTCAAATTGTATCTAATTTCTCTCTTTCTCGTTTTATACAATTCATTCAATTGTATATTCCTTGTCAAGTTTCTTTTGTCTTTCTCTCTTTCTCATTTTATACAAATTCAAATTGTATATAATCGTTCTATACATATATAATAATACAATTCATTTTATACACTTCCTTTTTATATAGTTCTTTACCCAAGTGTCTTTCTCTTTCTTGTTTTATAAACTTCGTTTTATAAAATTTGCTTCAACTGTATATGTATAGCGAATTATACAGTTTTTATGTTTGTTATGGAGCGCAATTATGCAAACTTTGCTATAACATACAAATATGATTTTTTTATTTGCTATATGTGAAAGCTGCCCTTTATAAATTCATCTCTATGTCAATAGTATAAGAAAATTAAATAAAAGATATTAAAAGTTCGTTTTTAATATATTTTTTATTTTATATATAGTTATAAAAGGGATTTTTGCCTTGTTGTGTAGTATAAAAGGATTTTTTAAAAATTTATTTAACTGATTTATAGATGCTATATACTTGTTATACATGGTTATACATACAATATTATACATACATAATGTGTTTGGTATGAAGAAAAAAAAGATTATGTCAACAGAATCTATATATTATCTAACAAAATAATATGAATTTCTCAAGATATAATATTATATGAAAATTTCTTTGACCGGAAAATTTGACTAAAATAGAAAAATAACATACTTTACACTATATTACTTTGTTTTTTTTAAAAAAAATATTTTTATTCTTTTAACTAAAAAGAAAAAGAAAAAGAAAATCAATTTATTTTAAAATAAAAAAGACATTATAGACTTTTTAAATTTATAATCAAATTTTTTGACTACTTAGCATTATCCGATATTATATATTATGTTGGATCGTTTTATGCTTTAGTTGAGGATTTCGCTGCATTTCCTCGTCTTTTTTTCTTGTGATATTACACTTGATGTGTTATTAGTTGTTGTTATTACTTAACTTATATACTTCTTAATATATATAGTTACAAAGATAATTTTGTTTCTTGTTATTTTGTTGTTTCATTTCTTATAATTCTATGTTGGATAGTTTCCTTTTGTATAGAGAGTCCTTCAGAAACAACTTTTTTGTGTGTGAAAAATTTGGATAGCTTACACCTGATCGTTCTCAAACCTAAATAAAGAAAGAATGGTTGCAATAAACCTTGCGATAGTCTTAAATTCATCGTGAAATATTAATCAATTTTATGATGAATATTTATAATACATACATTTTTTCAAAAATAAAATATCTGAATTTTGTTCTAGTTGAAAAAATTTCACTCATAGTATAGCTTCCTAATTTCTTTATTCCAAGTTGTATATTATTTACAAATTTAATTGTATGCACTTTCTTTTTCTATTTATTTTCGTGTAAAAAGTAATAAAGGTGTTAATATAATATAAATTGATTTAAAAATTGAGTCCCACCATTTTTAGATAATATGATTATTTATGCATTATTTAATTGGATATTTAGCAAATTCATACTTTAGAAGCAGAAAGTATAAATATTTTAGACTGATAATTTTATTAAAATGGCAAAACTGTTCTTGGTCGTTCTAGACATTATATAATAATATAATAAATATATATTATATATATATATATATATAAGATAAATATTAGAAGGGAGAGTCTCAACATGCCAGCTTATTAGTAATACATGAAAGTTGAAGGATATAATAGTATTTTCATATATGGATTTAGTTAAAAGGAGTTGTGCTTTTTACTTTCTTCATTAGACTACATCACAGCTCGACTAAAAAACCCCATTAATTGATAATAAATTACAGATAGTGCCATTCACTGAAATATCATTAAATTTGAACTTACACTTATGGTCAGTTTCCTCGACTTTTCCCTTGTTTTTTTTAATTAATAAAACAAACACTTTATGACAATTTATTAATGAAAAAAATGTCCAGAGATTGGAATTGGTAACAAATTTTACTAGATTTTTATAACTTGATTTTTTTTTAGTTAATTATATTAAAAAAAATATTATATTACGGAGTGAATATCTAAAAAGATTGCTAAATTATGATAAATTATCTAGTAAAATCATTAAACTTTTTTTTATATTAATAAAATCACTTAACTTTAAGTATTTATCTTGAAAAATCTCTCAACTATATTTATTAATAAAATAAATTTAATATAACAAAATATAAAATAAAATATTTTTATTCCTGCCATGTAATTATATGAACCATAAATAAATAAAGTTATGAAATATATTTATTATTATATCTGAGCACACCCACCCCACAAATTAATTAATCATCTAAAGATTAATTTCTAATTAAGAATTAAAAACTTTTCTCTAGGAAATTACCAAAAGATCGATCAAGACACTTTCAACTTGACTGCATGTTGGTGTACTAATTATAATAGTAAGGGCCGTTTGGCAATAGATTTTTCAAATAATATTTAGGAAAAATATTGGCAAATAATGTTTGTTTATATTATTTATTATTATTTGGTAAATATTTTTAGCAAATATCTTAAATTTTTAAATATTAATTTTTTTAGTATTTGGGTCAAATCTCATTATTTATAATTTTTTAAAAATTAAAATTTTACCTCAAAACTTTTTATTTTTTACAAAAACACTGTCTATAGTAATTATTTGCGTTGTATTATATAATTTTTTACGTGAACACCAAAATAATGATATTCTATCTTTAGTGAATATTAAATTATGATATAATTGCTGATGAAAATAATAAAAAATTCGCTCAAGGTAACAAAATTTACTTTATGATGTATAAAATGATGTTTGTTGCATTCACTCCAAATTATCACATTGCTTCAGTGTCATGAACACTATTTGTTATTGTTGTAACGAACATTCAATTGATTTTAAACAAGTTTATAGTTAGTTTTGATAGTTTTTAAAATTTATGGACATAAATTATATTTTTCTAAAAAGGTGAAATATATTTCCCAAATTTTATGACCAAACTCATAGTTAAATTTTATCCAAAGTTTACTCATATAATATTTGTCAAAAATAATTAAAAATTTATAGCTAATATTTTGCAAAAATAACTGAGCAGAAATTGCTAATATAAGTAAATAATGACTTGCTCTATTTCTACCCAAAATCAGGCTTTAGACGAAAATAATTAGTGTTGGGTTAGGTATAATAATATATAGATTCTAATACTACTATTATTTGTTTGTTGGGTTTATAATTATATGCCATAAAATACTTTATACCGTCATATTAAATTTAGGAAAAATTATATATAATAGCAAACTAATAATCTAAAATAAATGAAGTAACTAGGGTTTGATTTAATTGTGTTTCATAGCAAACATTTGTCAGACGCTTCTCTCCCAAATATCTCGCTCGCCACTCTCCTCCAATCTCTCGCTCGCTTCCTCACTTTTTATACAAACACAAGTGTATAAAAATTGTTTTCAATTGTATAAAGCAAAGAAAATTGTATAAATACACATATTTTTGTTCCACTCTCTCCCCTCTTCCAGATCTCGCTCGCCACTCTCCCAAATCTCGCTCGCCACCCTCGCTTTTTCTCACTTATACAAACAGAAGTGAAATGTATAAATTGTGTTTCCGTTTGTATAAAACGTGAGAAAAATGTATATATACATTCAAGTACATATATTTTCGTCCTATACACTTATAATTATACAATAAAAATACTCGCTTGCCCAATTTCTTTTGCCTTTCTCTCTTTCTCGTTTTATACAATTTTCAAATTGTATCTAATTTCCCTCTTTCTCGTTTTATACAATTCGATTAAATTGTATATTCCCTGTCAAGTTTCTTTTGCCTTTCTCTCTTTCTCATTTTATACAAATTCAAATTGTATATAATCATTCTATACATTTATAATAATACAAGTCGTTTTATATACTTCGTTTTTATGCAGTTCATTGCCCAAGTGTCTTTCTCTTTCTTGTTTTATACACTTCGTTTTATAAAATTTGCTTCAACTATATATGTATAGCGAATTATACAGTTTTTTTGTTTGCTATGGAGCGCAATTATGCAAACTTTACTATAACATACAAATATGAATTTTTTAATTGTTATATGTGAAAGTTGCCCTTAAATTTATTTCAATATTAAATATAGTTGAATGATATTTGAGTATAAAACTTTAAGTTGAGTGATTTTTAAAGATAAAAATTTAAAGTTAAAATGATTTTATCGTTATAAAATAAAATTTAATGACTTTGCTAAATATTTTTGCATAATTTAATATCGTTTTAAGATATTGACTTCTACATTACGCTATACTTTTATATTACTATCTTTACTTACTTTTTTTTTTTAATCTTTTATTTTTTTTACAATTAATAAGAGTGAGGAGAAATCAACGGAAAAGTTCAAAGAGACTATTTTTGTAATTCAAATAGATTAATTAAAGGAGTAGTGGTGACGTTTCAATTTTTTTGCTTTTATTGTATTAATTTATCCCTAGAAATACAAATACTCCGTATGACTTGAGCAATAAATAAATATTATTATTTTATTAATTGGTTAAAACCGGAAATAATATATTATTTCGTAAATAATTCTTTTCTTTTTATTTAAACATGGAAAAAAATTATCATAATTAAAATTTTAATATCTAATTAAAATTATATATTTTATATTTAATATTTCGTATTTTAAATTAATCCTTCGTTTACCGTAAAAGACGCCTAGGAGAAACCAAAATATTATCTATGATTGGACCCTTTTTTTAGAAAAGCCTAGAAAAGAGGCAACTTTTACTTTAATTTAAAGGTTGCTTTTTACGAAAAAAATATCCAAGAAGATATGTGGAGAAATCCAAAAGATCAAGTGTCATTAGTATATTTTGTGTATCAAATTCTTTTAATTAATAAAGTAGTTTTTATTTAATATTGTTATCATCTTTTGCCTAGGGATATCGTTACAAACAAAATTTAACGTCATGTTAATTACAAGCATTGAATCCTATAATGACTAACTTGGGCCTCTCTAATGGGCTTCAATCATTTGGGCTGTCATAACCCATTTATACAAAACGATAGAAAACCCGAAAAACTTTTTTTATTATTATTCAAAGAAAAAATTATATAAATTAGTACATTTTAAAAAATAATTGTTGATTGTACAATACTTTTTATTTATTACCATTTATAGCAATACTATGTTAAATCTTATGTAAGTTTCCCTTATTCAAATGTATCAACTAGTTTTAAAATAATATGATAGCAAAATATTGCGGCAACTTTCACATATAGCAAACAAAAAATTCATATTTGTATGCTATAGCAAAGTTTGCATAATTGCGCTCCATAGCAAACATAAAACTGTATAATTCGCTGGCCTAAATTGTATAATTCGCTGGCCTATTTCGCTGCAATTGTATAATTCGCTATCCTATTTCACTGCGATTGTATAATGCACAATTGTATAATTCGCTGCCTATTAAAATTGAGTGATTTTATCGATATAAAATAAAATTTGATGACGTTGCTAGATATTTTCGCATAATTTAATATCGTTTTAAGATATTGACTTCTACATTACGCTATACTTCTATATTACTATCTTTACTTACTCTTTTTTTTTTTTTACAATTAATAAGAGTGAGGAGAAATCAACAGAAAAGTTCAAAGAGACTATTTTTGTAATTCAATAGATTAATTAAAGGAGTAGAGTGGTGACGTTTCAATTTTTTTGCTTTTATTGTATTAATTTATCCCTAGAAATACAAATACTCCGTATGACTTGAGCAATAAATAAATATTATTAGGTTAAAACCGGAAATAATATATTATTTCGTAAATAATTTTTTTCTTTTTATTTAAACATGGAAAAAAATAATCATAATTAAAATTTTAATATATATTTTATATTTAATATTTCGTATTTTAAATTAATCCTTCGTTTACCGTAAAAGACGCCTAGGAGAAACCAAAATATTATCTATGATTGGAAGAGGCAACTTTAACTTTAATTTAAAGGTTGCTTTTTACGATAAAAACATCCAAGAAGATAATAGGATTTTAGATATTAAAGTCCAAAAAAAATTCTAAATTTTTTTAATAATAATATTTCTTTTTAAATATTTTAAAAAAACTATAAATTTATTTTTGATTTTAATAAAAAAGAAATATTTTGGGCGTAGTGTTAAAAAATCTGAAGCCCATAAAATAAAACCCTACTTACCTACTTATTGCAAAAATACTCCTTGGATTTTCTGTTGGTATAATTTTATATTTTTCTTCTGAAAAAGCTACCTCGTTTAATACAATTAAATTAAAGTTGTCTTTTTTTTTTTTTTTTAATATAGGGAGTCCAATCAAATATAATATAATTTATTAGGTAGAAGAAAAGGACTGTAAAATAAATAATTTAACACACGAAGTATTTATAGGTTAGGTTCAGAGAAAAAGTACATTCACAATCCACAGAGCAGTTTGTGACCAGATCTCTTCCTCTTACTTTTCTCTCATCTCCTCTCTCAAAAATAAACCAAATAAATAGATCTGAATTCTTAATCCATCTCATGTTTGATCTATGTTATATTAATTCAAAAAGAATACAAGGTATGTCTCGATTTTTAATCTCCTTCAATGTTATTTTGTACCTCTTTTTTGTTATTTTAGAGTTTCAATTTTTGATGTTTGATCTAAAGTTTTGTTTTGTTCCTCTAAAAGTTTTAATTGTTTTACATCTTGAATAGTTGAATGGTTCAATTCAATTTACATCCCGAAGTTTTGATTTTTGACAGCTATATCTAATTCACTGTATATCTGGAATTTAAATTTAAAGTTAATTGAGTAGATCTATATGTAATTAGCCAAGATTTTGTGTTTCTTAGTTTTGATTTTCTAAGACTAATTCAAAAAGTGAGACTAAGGTTAATTCAACAAGTGAGCACGGAATGATAATTCAACACTTAAACACTGACTAGTGAGTGTAATTGAATTTCTAATATAATTCAACTAGTGAGGGTAATTGAATTTCTAATATAATTCAACTAGTGAGGGTAATCGAATTTCTAATATAATTCAACTAGTGAGGGTAATCGAATTATAATTCAACAAGGGAGGGTAATTCAACACTATTGAGTGACAATTGTGTAACAATTCAACTTGTGAGGGTAATCGAATTCTAATACAACTAGTGAGGGTAATTCAACACTATTGAGTGACAATTGAGTAACAATTCAACTAGTGAGGGTAATTGAATTATAATTCAACTAGTGAGGGTAATTGAGTAACAATTGAGTAACAAGTGAGTAACTCAACACAAGAGAGAGTAATTCAACAAGAGAGAGTAATTCATTACAAGAGAGTAATTCATTACAAGAGAGTAATTCAACACAAGTGTGTAATTCAACACAGGAGAGAGTAATTCAACACAGGAGAGAGTAATTCATTACAAGAGATAGGTCTCTTCAACACAAGAGAGAGTAATTCAGCACAAGAGAGAGTAATTCAGCATTCAACATTTCAAGTGAAGTAACTCCAACATTTCAAGTTGCTGTAGTGTAGAACATTATCTCTTGTTTGATTTTCTTATTCTTTTTGGCTTTGGCAGTTGCAGCATCCTTCTCTGCCTTTTTATTCTGTCCAAAAAAAGGAATTTCGTATTAGTATATGGACAGAATAAACTATCTTGCATTCTGTATAAGACTTAAATATTAGTTTAATCAGTATTTACCATATCTTTTTGGCATGTCTTCTCATGTTTTGTACGATCAGCAATCTTGTATTGTTTGTTGCATGTCTGACAAGCCATTGTTTTGCTGTTATCGTCTGTTCTAGTCTTAGTCATGATTCAAGCTTACTATTTCAACAAATTATGGATGAGTGTCATTAGGTCATAATTACTAGATTTATAGAGTCACTATATAAAGTAAACAGTAGATGTACAGAATGAGACAGTTACTATATCCTTGACACAGTGACAGAACTTAGGTCATTATAAGCACATTTTTTACCCTTTACACAGGTACAGCTCAGAACAAATTTATAGCACAATTAGACATCTAGATATGAATTGTATATATAGATGAGTGCTCTCCTTATGTAATTGGAGTGCCTAATTTGTGAAAGCTGTAGAGGCACTCAACACAGGTCCAATCACTTTTCGATTAAAATTCTTATTTTATATCAAATATGTTCTGTCAAGACAAATAGCTTGACTCTATTTTGTTCCTTGTGAATCATTTATTTTCTATATCTCTAAGTATTTTGAATTTCTTTTTCAGATTTGATTTTTAAGATGTTTACCTTGAACTAGTTTTTTTCCATATGAATATAACATTATGTTTAATATAATCTTGAATATAACATACTATTTCAAGCAGTCTTAGTCTTGGTTCGCTGTTGTTAGCAGTCTGAGCAGCAAGTATCCATATAATGAATATTTAGAAGTCTAGCACATGCCTCTTAGCAAAAAACAAACATAACATGCAACTGAGAAGACTTTAGTAGAGGCTTGTCTTGATAGTACATGCTACTTTAGTATGAAAGAAAACATCAAGGTAGTCATTAGCAAGCAATTGCCACGTATTAGTATTAAAAATCCTTAGTACCCATTGAATGGAAGTATACTTGATACTCTAAATTGTTAGTTAGCAAAGCAAGTCAATACCCTCATTAATGCAAGTAATTCTTAAGTCCTAAGCAAGACACAAGCCTCATTGAGTTATTCAAGTGACAAGCTTTAGCACATTTATAACCCTTGACACAGTTACATCATATATAGACGTTATAGCAAAAGACTAGATTAACTGTGTCACACTAGTTTTGCAGCAAATGTACAAAACAGAATAAAGGTGTTAACGAGATGATATTCAAGTTTAATAAGATTTTAAACACATTGTCATCATGTTTAATGCAATAGGTCTTAACTGTTACAAGTTCTAATCAGCAGAGATTGTAGTCTTAGTCAGTCCACTAAAGGCCTCATCAGCCTATTAGTTAAAAAGTTGCGTAAACTATAGGTCTTTATAGCTCATTTACGATTGTTGTGCACTGCACAGAATGACGTTAGATCACAATTACTAGATTAACTACGCCAAAAAAATATAAGGTAAGCAGCGAATAACCAAACAATATGAAGCTTTTTACTCGAACATGTTCAAGTGCAAACTTAGTCAAATCACTGATGGTGACAGCAGTCAGTTGGTCAACAAGTTTAGTCTTTATAGCACAAGCTTAATAAGGCAGAAATTCTCAAACCTTGACACAATGACAGAACTTTAGGTCATGACACATTTCTTACCATTTACACAGGTAAATCACAGATCAATTTATAGCACAATTACTATATTTGAAGAGTCGCAAACAATATCCTGATTTCAGACAATAGTCATCAGGAAAACATTGTCTTAACAATATACAAAACAGAATGAAGGTCTTAAAAGGAAAAGATGATCTTAACTGTGATAGTACTCTAAGTCATCAGAGATAGAACTGCTACAAAACCATAGTCATCAGATATAGAACTAGTTTTCTTTTCCATACAAACATAATATTATGTTAATATAATATTTTGAATTTCTTTTTCAGATTTGATTTTTTAAATGTTTACCTTGAACTAGTTGTTTTTCCATACAAACATAATGTTATGTTTAATATAATCTGGATTAGAACATACTATTTCAAGCAGTCTTAGTCTTGGTTCACTGTTGTTATCAGTCTAAGCAGCACAAGAATCCAAATGATGAATATTTAGAAGTCTAGGACATGCCTCTTAGCAAAAATAAACATAAAATGCACCTGACAAGTGTTCAGTAGAGGCTTGTCATGATAGTACATGTTCCTTTCGTATGAAAGAAAATATCAAGGTAGACCTTATAAATCCCTAGCAAGTGTCAGTATTAGAACTAAAAATCCTTTGTACCCTTTGAATGGAAGAGTACTTGATCCTTTTAGCAGTTTAACTTAGGCAAGTAACACTATCTATTATTCTAAATTGTTAGTTTGCAAATCAAGTCACAATCCTCATTAATGCAAGTAATTGTTATGTCCTAAGCAAGACACAAGCCTCATTAAGTTATTCAAGTGACAAGCTTTAGAATATAAAATCCTTAAGAGTCCCTAACACAGTGACATAACTTAACTTCTTTATAGAACATTTATAACCCCAGGCGCAGGTATATAATATATAGACTTATAACAAAAGACTAGATTAAATGTGACACAACAAGTAAGTTTTGCTGCAAATGTACAAAACAGATTGAAGGTCTTAACATGAAGAAGTTCAAGTTCAACAGATTCTAAACATATGTCATAATAGTATCAAGTGACATAACCTTAGTTCTTTCTAGTTCATTTACGATCTTAGACATAGGCACTGCTCGCCGAATTACATTAGATCACAGTTACTAGACTAACCGAGTCAAATAACATAATGTATGCAGCTAATTACCAACAGAATGAAGCTTTTTACTTGAATATGTGCAAGTACAAACATAGTCAAACCTCTGAGGGCCATAGCAGCCTGTTAGCCAACAATTTTAGTATTTATAGCACAAGCTTCATTAAGGCATACAGTCTCAAGTGTTGACATATGGTCTTAATAGCACATATCTTACCTTTTACACTGGTCCAATACAGGTTGAGTTTATAGAACAATTAGTATATTTGAAAGAGTTCCAACATATTAGATTTGCATCAAATGTCTTCCACCAAGGAAGATTCTCTGGGAGAGTCGCTTGAAATCTACGGGCTGCAGCATATACAACTCCACAGACCACAATCTCACTCTTGAATCTTACACAGAGTGTTGTGCGCAAACTGTAATTTGCAAGATTCGAGTGTATTTGAGTGTATTCTCTCCTAATAAAGCTATCAATTCTCTCTATATATGTGTTGTTCTGGCAAAATACATTTCAACAGACGCAATGACATTCTATTGTAATGAAATTCGTCTGAGTAGATACGATAACATAATATGAAATTCTATAAAATTAATAAGCAAAAGAGTTTTGCACTTTATATCTGGTTGTGGGTTTATTTACTCACATCTCAATAAAATTAATGGTATTAAGGCAAATTATAATAATTAATCTTAAATATATACACATGCACAAAAATGTAGTTAATAAGATGTTAGACATTTGTTTGAAATGCATTACACTGTATGTTGATGTAAAAATTTCATTTGTCAATATGAAGATTTAAATTGTTTAAGTGAAAGTTCTAAAATATTTTTGATAAAAAGTAGATTTTTTTTAATAATGTTAATATTGTCTAAAGTGAAAATAAAATCATAAAATCAACTATTAATTTTTTTTTCCAGTATTCTGATGTACGATTTGATAGTAGTACTGCAAATATGCACAAAACTTATAACTTGTGTTAAGTATACACGATTTTCGTATTTTGATTTGTGAGATTATATTAAGTATGTTTTTTGTTGTTATTATTGTAACTTAAACTTTATATTAATCTATAGGAAATATTCCCTACTTTTAGCAATATACGAATAATGCATTGTGACAAAAGAGTAAATGACAACAAGATATAAAAGTTTTTCTTCATTCTAAAAAATATTTTTCTTATACAAAGATTATTTTTTTTTTAACGAAGCCATCACCAAAAGAGATTGATCAAATAATCTAAAGGAAAGGAAGTAGCCTATACAAGTTCCTTTTCGGGAGTACAACAATTAATTAGCTATCAAAAGAAATTATATATCTCAAATCTTCTTCAAATCATAGGGAGTTTGTCATTTATCGAGTTTAAACAATCACATCTGCAATGCAAAAATAGGTGTCACAAAGCGGGTTCGACATATACTATATATATACCTAAAAAATTATTTTAACCATATAAAAATAATATAATTATCCGTCGAAGAGGGTTCGAATGAACCCTAAACAATTCAGAGATCATAGATAGGACATAATATCTACATCAGGTTGAAACATCATATAAGAATCTACACTAAATTCAAATTATATAAACCTGCTGTAAATAGGAACGCTCTCATAAAAGGTATTTTTAAGATTAAAATATTTTTTAAATGTATCTTCTCGTAAAGAATACTCTCATACGGAAAATTCATCCTACGTCCCACCCATATGTTATTATTGTCATAAAATAAATTACCAATTCTCTCTCTGTATAAAACTAAAATATGCTTATGATTTTTCTATAATTATTTATTTTTTCTTCTCAATATTTACCGACTATTAAATTATCACTAAGTTTAGAAGTGTTTTTAATATTTTTCTCAGCTTTTTATTAAGAGTCTCATGCTCCTATAAGAATTTGAAACCCCTTGATGTATCTAAATTTGGTTAATAAGTTTTTCATACTATAAATAGTTCGAGGACTAAACTAATAATTTACGATTTTTCAATAATTCTTTCCTATACCAAATATAATTTTCAAACCATAAGTGCTAATAGTTCCTTTAATTATACCCCACTCTGAAGCTTCCCATCTAGAGCCAAAACAAATTCTTATTTTGCCGGTAGAGCTGATCATTGAAATCTTCTCGAGATTACCTGTTAAATCTCTTTTACGATTCAAGTGTGTTTCATCGCAATGGAGTTGTTTAATCTCTAGCCCTAATTTTATCAAGACTCATCTTAGGTTATTTACTAATAACAAGGATTTCATCCACAATAGACTCCTATTGACATTTATTCAACCTCACCGCCATCTTATGGACTGCTCCATCAATTCCTTGCTTTATGATTCTGATCCTAAGACATTTCAATTGGATTATCCTATGCAAAATCGTCGTAAGTTACTTAAGATTTTAGGTTCTGTTAATGGATTGATTTGTTTATCGATTGGCAAGGACTTAATTCTTTGGAACCCGTCTATTAGGAAGTTCAAGAAATTTCGTGATCCTCAATGTGGTTGCTATGTGTTGCATGGTTTTGGATATGATGAGCTTCGTGATGATTACAATTTAGTGCTTATTTCCAAAGAAGAGGTCAGATTATATAGTTCAAATAGTGATTCATGCAGAACGTTAGTGTATGATCGTTCGGTTATGGCGGTTAGAGAGAAAAATGGTATTTTTGTGAAGGGGAAGCTTCATTGGGCTAAATCACTTTCACAAGATCAAGATCAATATCAACATTCATATAATGATTGGGACATCATTTGTATTGATGTGACTGATGGAGAATGGGGAAAGGTGGAAAAACCCTTTTATGGAGAAGGAGATTTTGATTTAACGCCATCTGTGGGAGTGTTGGGAAGTGATCTTTCTATTTTGTGTAATAATCATAGCCTTCAAACAGATGTGTGGATAATGAAGAGCCTTCAAACAGATGTGTGGATAATGAAGGATTATGGAGTTAAAGAATCTTGGACAAAGATGTATACCATGAATCGACCTAATGGTCATCCCCAAGGATATAGGTTTTCTCCGCTCTTTTGCGGGATGTCAAATAAAGGAGAAATCTTTTTTGAGGATGATCAATCAACTTTCATTATTTATGATCCAAAAAATTAATCTTTTACAGGTCAAAAGGTGATTATTGATGGATATCGTTTTTGGGAGGCAAGCATCTACATCGACGAAAGTCTAGTTTGGCCCGTTAGCCAGAAGGGAATGATGCAATCTGGGATACTACGAAGTCTAAGAAAGCAAACAAGGTATGAGCAACGAGTGCAACAACCACGAAGGTGGGAAATCCCAAAGTGAAACATATTTAATAACTAGTATTAAGAGTTAGCAACACACTTGTATTAATCATCGCTAAATTCTCTTTATTCAATTTTAATGACCTAAAACTAAAAATTTTAATAATACTTTTTTGTATGCAAAATGTTAGTATCACAATCCTAAATTCGTAGTTTGTATTTATAGCTATATTATTCTGATGACAAAATGAATCTCCACTTCATAGCAAATATTTGTTATTGTACAAAACTTCAATCAATTTGATGGGAGGATACAAGAGCTGCTTGTGATCAGGCATTTTAATAAAATAAAGTACACTTACACCGACCGTACCCCTACCTTTTTGAGGTTGTTTTCAGTAGACCCTCGACATACCTGGATCAAGGTAAATACTACTACTTCAGTAGAGTAGAAATTATGATGGCAATCCCCATCCTCGTTCGGCTAGTGCTGTAATCACATGCGCAGCAGCCTCCTTAGTATCATTCAGGGGACTATAGCTCCAACTTTCAGATATCTACAAAATAAGAGGATGAAGTCAAAACTCTGGATTGCAGGCATCATGCTCTTTCATGATCAGTGACTGTAAGCATCATAATGTTCACGGGTGAATTCACTTGAATTCCAAATAAAAGATGTGCCAGAGATAGAAGATATTTCGTCAAATAGCATGCAAAATTAACCACTTCCAATTGAATTTCAATACTATATAATGCTTTTAGAGGATAGAGAAGGATATATTGTACAGTTATCTTCCTGCAAACCAACATTTATCAGTATGTCATTTCTGTCCATGCAAAAACTCAACGAAGGAGAATAAAACTAGAAGGGTGATGTTATCCTTGTGCCTAGTAGGAGCCTAGAATATAAATTAATAGAATTATTACTCACATCTTCTTTTCCAAGGAATGGCCGAACAACTCCTCGATTTTTCAAGGATTGATGGAAGTCTCTGAATTTCCACGTACATCGCTCAGCACCAATTACATAAACAGGTTTCCTGAACCTTAAACTCTTAGATGAAATGCTAATGAAAAGGATAACAGAAAAGGGACATTGAATTGACAAGAGTCAGCATACAGGCCAACTTACCCCGTGCTGCAAGCCTCGCTTAACATACTAACTGAGTCAGCAGTGATAACAAAAGCATCTGCAAAAGCCAAATGTCCCATATGTGGATTTGGACCTGAAAGGTATTAATGTAAAAGGCTTGTATACATTACGTCAGTGGCATCAGAAGGAAATACAAATAATTATGAGAATTAGGCGAAAATTGAAGTATCAGCAATATCTCCTCTTCGAGGGAAAAAGATTAAAGTATCTCTCTGATTATCCTTTCCTTAATAGGAAACTATACTACCCATTTCTTTGTTGAATCTCTATACAAGATCTGCTGAGTAACAATTAAATTCGACATCAGAACACCCTTTTGTTTAGCTCATCAAAAAGCTCAAACTTCTGCTACTTGTTTCTTTTTGCTGTTTATTTTCTCATTGAAGAGACATTTCTCTTCTGTGAGGGACAGGAATACAAACATTGCATCAGCAGTACCTTGACCGTTCCAAATGTGAACTTTAGGATGATTTCCAAGCTCTTTCCATATGATGTCTGAGACCTGTTAACTACAATATCAACAACCAATCACGAGAAGGAATTGGCAGATGAAACTGATGAAATCATATACCTTACTAGGAGTTCTACGAGAAAAAGATACTCTGATGCTCCCACAGGTTGGAACAATATTCAGAAGCAAGGCTGTTAGCTCCACTGCTAGGTCTGTACCATATCTACAATGACCTGGAAAGAAAGACTTGTGAGCAAAAAAGGAAAATAACTAGTTTAACAAGTTGTAATAATTGTGCTGGCAAATTCTACATTTTGAGAAGTTGCACGAAGAATTAGAAGCAGATTTCTTATACCAAAAGGAATATCAGAGTAATCATTGAGAACAGACTCAAAAGCTGATATATACAACTTTGCCTTCACAATGTAATAAACAATACATTTCAGTCATATAAAATGCAACAACGCTTCTCTTTTATGAAATGCTTACAATGTATAAATGCTAAAAACGCACTGAGAGATCATCCAAGCTTTACATCATTTTCAGCCACTTCAGGACTAGAGGCATATATTAACAAATCAAATCTTTTTGCAGCTGGAGTAGACAGTGTAACAAGGGACAGGCTATTTGAGTTAACTGGTATCTCCCCTGGAACCTTCCCTGTCAGGTACTTAGGTTTGCCTCTTTCACCTAAGAATGTAATAAACTAGATTGCCACCATTGTGTCTCAAAAATTACAGAGAAGAACAGAGCAACCTCTGCTTGACACTTATCTTATGTAGGCAGATTGCAGGTTATTAATCCAGTCCTATTTTGCTAGCATAATTTCTAGGGGTCTGTGTTTATCCTTCCCAGAGTGTGCTTAATGAAGTAGATACGAGATGCAGACAATCCTTATGGAGTAGCACAGAGGACAAACAGCAGATTTCATAAGTGGCTTGGACCACAATTTGCAAACCAAAGAAGCATGGAGGTTTGAATATTAAAAGACTTTGGAATTTGGCTGCTACTGGTAAGCCGTAAGCTGATATGAATTACTGATGGAAAAGGAGGATATACTTTGGGTAAGATGGGTGAATGAAGTCTATATGAACAATAGTGGTGATTTTTAGAGTCACAAGACACCTAGTGATTGTAGATAGTGTTGAAAGAGGTTGCACAAACTAAAAATTGGCAATCAGCTAGGGAGGTATACGCTAACTACTAATGGTCAGAATTCAATTAGTACAAGTTATCTGGAAATGTTGGTACCTTCACCAAAGAGATGGTCATAGATAGCTGAGCTGGTCTGGAATAGAACAATGCTGTTGAAACACAGGTTTATACTATGGTTGACTGCTCAGGACAGATTGCTTTTATTTTTGAGATGGTAACAAGTTGTTTTAAAAACAAAATCCAGAAGGGGCCAGTGAAGGCCTAATTACAAGGAAGCTAAATACATTTATTTTATTGGTTTAGTGTTTTTTTAATAAGTCCTCGTAAATAATTTGTTAGCTCGCTATCCCTATTTACTAGTAATCAGTTCGTTGAATATTTCATTCTGTGGAGATATTCTAGGTTAGGAAAACGATTATCTTTTTACTGTTTCTGTTGCTGCAAAGTTCCCTGTAAATAATCTTTTTACATTTTTCTTTGACTTCATAGTAACAGATGATGCCAATTGTGGCTTAAGCATATACAGAACCTGGTTAGTTTACTTCATAACATTTCTACAAGGATTAAATACTGACTTTCAAAATGTCAATCACCCCTTCACAACAAAATATTCAAACCACAGTACAGGAAAGAGACTTCAATATGCAAACTACCTGTAGGCCCTCCAACATTAACCACAAGCAAAGGTTTTGGTATAGTTGCTAACTCATCGTGCCAAGTGTCAGCTGCATCCTTCAGCGCATTAGAATCAGCTTGATGAAGGGCTCCAACAGTCAGTATCTGCCTCAAAATTCTAAGTGAAGATGTCTACAAAATGTGGAGGTGGTAAAGAACTCCAAGGTTTTCAAGAAATTTGCATACCACGTGTCTCTCAGGAGATGTGCGAGGGGTTATCCACCTTCGAAGAAACCAAGGAATTTGTTTTTGTCCCTCAGGTGTCAAAGGATAATAATCATGACGAGGTGTGATCACTAGGTCAAACCTATTTAGACGTGATCTAGGATGTTGAATCTGAAAACATAACACAACAGAATCTTACCATTTTAACTAGTACTATATTTTTTTCTACAATAATAACTGTTTCTTTTCTCTTTTTTTTGATGATTGTGGTGTCGGGGCCAGCTTTCGCGCACCTTGACTAATTTCACGGAATACCTGCAACCTCCCAACAGCAACAGGTGTGAGGTAACTCTGTCCACCAAGAATAGGACAGATGGGAACAATGGTAACTGTTTCTGTACCCATTTTAAATAAAGCAGTACATAGTTTGCACTGAAACCATATTTACAAGAGTGTTCTACGATCCACTGTCCTGTGACTACAGAGAATCTAAAGCGTCAATGATGAAACAGTATCATCGAAATACAACTGGTTACACCAAAAACATAAAGTCAAAATACAATTCAAATGTTTCAGTGCTACCTAAGTACTGGTTTTAAAACAAAGTTGCCTTACTCAAAAAATAAAATATATAATTCAATTTGACTTGCTCAAAAAATAAAATATACAATTCAATTTGACTTGCTCATAAAATAAAATATACAATTCAATTTGACTTTCTCCATACTATTCTCAATACTCTCATTGCATGTAAGGTTCCTCTCCTTCCAAATTGTCCACCAGATACTAGCTGAGACAATTCTCCATCTAATCCTATTCTTTGCCTATGTACCTGCTCCTTCCCAGCACTATATGTTATTAGCATATTGTTATTCTAATACCCATTTGGGACTTCAAACATGGAAGAAAAAAAGATATGACGGAAATTCCAAACAACATTGGCATAGAAAAAAGGCTTTTGGTATTAATGTTAAAGGTTTATATTATCCTGAATACGAGAAAAAACTTCAAATAATTTATTTAGGAGAGCACTTGTCACATGATATCCCTCCCTCCCTTCCACTAGTGTGTGTGACATGACCAACATGAATACTACTATACGCCGAATCTAATGTCCCAACAATTAAAAGCGATGATTATTCAATCTCAAAGATGCAGGAGAGTTGGTCAGTAGAGACGAACCTTACTTAATGTCAAATGATGTTGTATTCCCTAAAATTTTAAATCCGTTACAAAGTCAAAAACAAGTTGGTAAAACTAGAATTATGATTCAACATATTGTGGGCACCCCAAAACCGAGATAGAGTCTCAAAAAGAAATGGAACACCAGAATGAAATTGTGCTTACACGCAAATTAAATTTCATTAGTCACTGACATCCAATGTTTGGAACAAACCTTATTATTTTTTAGGGCTTTCAAACTTTGTAGGACTATGCCAAATTATATGAAGCGTACGAGAAGAAAAGGAACGACAGATACAGCAATAATATTAGACATTAAGAGAAAAATATTCAGAAAAACTAATGAAGTAGCATTCTAAATTCATCCATGTAAATATGTATTTCCATCACTGGGTTAAAAAGTTCTTATATATCATACAAGAAAGCTTAGTTTTGTCAAACCTGGACAGTGAAAACATATTCTGGAGCTAACTGTTTTATTGAGCTTGAAATGGAGATAGTATCACGACCTGATGCGACTACTAATGATGGACCATCCCTAAATTTTGAGAAAGTAAAATAGAAAGATCAGATGTAATTAACATCTAAGAGCAAGATTTATTCCAACAATACCTCCTGCAAATAAAGAAGTCATAAACAAGCTCAGCGAAATTAGTATTGCAGTTGCATAAGAACCATTGCAACGCACAAGCACAGACAGTTCCCTCATTGTCTCAATTCTCAAAAGCAACTTCCTTAGGGCCTTAGGCAGAACCAATTTTACATGTCATTGTGCATTGATCAAGTGTCATGTACCTGTTACCATTTTTCTATTTTAGATTTATATCTTTTTCTTCAACTTCCTCAGCTAGTTTTGTGATTCCCATTATTCCGAAAGAGACATTTGAGTTTGCTTGGAACCAAATCGCTATACCCACGTGAGTTTTATCTCAAAACAACATACAACAACAACATTCCCTGTGTAATCTCACCAAGTGGATCTGGGAAGGGTAGAGTGTGTTGCAGATCTTACCCCTACCTCAGATGTAGAGAGGTTGTTTCCGATAGACCCTCGGCTCAAGAATATCCAAGCTATTTTAGAATTATGTTGGAGCCAAGGGTATTACTATTTGTTACTTCATTTGCTAGATATTTTGCTATTTGTTGTCATATTTACTTGACTCCCTACTTCAAAAAACTTCTCTTTTGATCCAAGATCTATCCAAAACAACCTTTCTACCCCACAAACATAGGATAAGCTCTACGTACATCCCACCCTCCCCAAACCCCATTTGTGGGATTGCACTGGGTTGGTTGTTGTAGTGATCTGGAAAAAACCATTGAAACACTTGAATGCAATTGTTTCAAAGAGAGCTTTTATTTGTTGATATGTCAAAGAGAATATCCGAGTAAACATTGCTTAAACTAGAATTCTACAGTGCAATTTGTTTTCTATTTAGATAAAGTTACTGCCTCATGTGCAACTTTTTTGATTGGTTAAAAAGAGGTTTCACATGAGGGATAGAAACTGTATAATAGAACTTGTATAAAAAACTCAAATATCCTTAAAGGAATACTTGATTTTTTCCTCTTCCCATCTTCTATTCCTGAAGTTTGGGACTAGTGCAACAACATCCAAGTGTAATCGCACAAGTGGAGCCTGGGGTAGGTGGTGTGTCGGCAGCCTTACCCCTACCTTGTGAAGGTAGAAAAGTTTCCGATAGATCTTCAGCTCAAGCAAAACATATAGAAAAACAAGTAAAGCAAATATTTAAGGAGAGTCCTGTCCCTTTCTCTTGCTAAGTAAATATATTTGGGTATATACCAATTCTGAGCCTTCAACTCTATTATCGAGTCAGAGTCAGACTTATCCCGAAAAGAGAAAGATCTCCATTATTGAGCATATTCAATTGTCTAGAAAGTTCAAGTCCTCAAGGCCAACAACGATATTCATTACGTTCAAGCTTAAGATGAAAGGAATTTCCTACCTCCAAGACTTCAGTCTAGTGGTAAGAGGGAAATACGTGATGTGTTGATTAGGTGCAAGTTACGTGTTTGAACACTACCGCAGGCAAAAGCATGTTGTTTAAGTGGACAAAACTAGATCAAGGAGCACCCACCGAGTTTCAAACCATGCACCACTAGTTTCGAAGATTTCTCGATTATAGAAAAAGGTTAGAAGAATTTCCAGGAACTCTGAAAAAACTGTTTGCATCATTATTCATCATCAGTAGATCTGTTCCACTCCACAACTTTTTCCTCCAAACCGTTGTCCTTAAAATAAATTAATTTGCACTATGTACTTTAGAGTGAGCAACATGTAAGGACCTAAAGCCCCAATCTATGTGCAGCTCCGGCTTCAGTAAGATTTAAGATGACGAACATCTATAAACCTATAGTCAACAATGAAGTTCAACAACTTCAATGCACTTTAAAGGTGCTATTGTCTAGTAAAAATTTCATTGTAAATTCAAAAAAAAAAAGTAAAGTTCAACAGCAAAATAAAAATGATCAAACAAAATGAGAAGTGCTTAAACCAGATGCATATATACATATCGATGTGTTCACAAACAGAAGCCCGAACTACACTGCCTAGCTGCTAACAAAATATGAAGTGTAATCATTTAAAGTGATGCAGCAATGTGGAATCCATGCGCTTCAACAAAGTGTGCACTTCAAACAATGAGGCGCAGAGTGATTCCAACGATAAGCAATCGGTTCTTTAAATTTCAACTTTGAGGAGTTAAAATATATCGGCATTTTTGTCTATTGGATGCTGAAATTAGTTATTTTAATTATAAGTTGATTATTAAAATACTAACTTCATATATTTTGGTACTTTATTATTTTCAGTAAATTGTTCGCTTCACTTCTCGTTTTCCACTTCATGTCACATTGACTTTATTTCATTGCTTTGATACAGCCCAACTAATAGCTTGAAACACACCAAATGGACCACACAAAGCACTGGGATGCACAAAATAGAGAAACATAAATATACTAAACAGAACATACTTGGCAAATGCTTCACAGGATAGTGCTGCAATATGTTTTGCATTAGCTTCTAGGATATCTGAAGAAACTGCATCAGAACCAACAAAACACAATCATTTGACATATAATATTAAGATAGCTTTTCAGTATTGAGTGAACTTGCAGAAATTCATAGTACCCTGTCTTTCGGCAGCAAGAGACAACAATTTATGTCCTCTGACTGCTATTTGAGTTGGAAGTGGATCTCCATAAATCAACCTCCTGACATTTTCTAACCTTTTATGGAGAGAAACAGGCAACCACTGAAGTCGCTTGTTAATACCTCCTTTTGGCCTAATAACTCGCTGTGCAACAATGAGCAAAATAAGTGCAAATACCAGATGAGAAACGATGACACATTAAACAACTACGCCAAACAGGACCTTACATGATGCAGAGAACTAATAGTTCAGTTAATTTTCCTTTAAAATCTAATCCAACAAAGAAAATTGTTCTCTTATTTTTTTCCACATAACATGGTCCATTTGAAGAGGAGATGCACAGATACCCAGTGCGGAGTGGTAGAGGTAGGTCGAAGATGTACTGACTACTGAAAGAGGTGATTAGACAGAACATCTCGCAACCTCAGCTTACCGAAGACATGACATTAGATAGGAGATTATGGAGGACACGGTTTAGGGTAGAAGGTTAGTTGGTGTTGAGTGTTGTCTCACTTATCATACTAGTAGTCGTAGTATTTCTCTTATAATTTCTTGTTTCTTCGATTTCTGTTCCTTCTACTTTGACTATCGCATTATTTTTCGTAGTTACTGTTCCTTTTTTAGATGTCTTGTCATGCCTGGTTTAGTATTTTGCCTTGGTTTCTTCACTTCTGTAATTTTCTTGAGCCAAGGGTCCATCGGAAATAGTCTCTCTACCTCCTAAGCTAGAGATAAGTTTTACATGCAATCTCCTCATACCCCACTTGTGGGACTACATTGGGTATGTTGTTGTTGTTGTATGGTCCATTTGCAGACATACTGCAGAAATAGACCCTTGCTGTCTTCAAATTCCATACAAGGTAGACTAGACTAGAAATACTCCTGCAACTTGCAATCACCAACCCCATAAAAGTTGTCAAGGAAAAAAGTCAGTCCCCCGTCAATGAATAGTTTGAGGTGTATCTTTCAATCACCACAATCAAATTACAGAAGACAAGAGTAGAAAACATTGGGGTTCTTCGTACTACTTATCTTGGTTTACCTCTAGGCGTCGCTACTAAGGACCTGGCAGCTTGGAACCCAGTGGTAGAAAGGGTAGAAAAGAGATTTGCAGGTTGGCAAAAGAGATATTTATCTAGGGAGGGGGAAGGTAGTGTTAATTAAGATTACGTTGTCGAACATCCCACATATTTCATGTCTATGTTACAAGCCTCAGTAACTGTTACATTAAATTGGAATAATTGCAGAGAGAATTTCCTGTGGGATAGCTCAAGCTGGGAAAGAAGTTTCACTTGGTAAATTGGGCGATTGTCACTACACCAAAAAATTCCTAAATAAACATCATCATAGTCCCTTGAAGTGGTTCCTATGTGGACCATCAAAAATCTCCTCCTAGAAATAGCTTCTCGGTGTGTGTTATACTTCTCACAACCTCATCCAACTCCTCCTAAACAAGTTTTCTGACCTACTCGTCTAAACTTGCTTGCGGTGCATATGGACTAATTATGTTAAAAGTAAGCCCTCCCACAACTAGCTTAATGACCATCATACTATCATTCACCCTCCTAACCTCTACCACTTGCTCTCTGAGTCCCCTATCTACTAACAAGCCTACTTAATTCCCGTTCCTCGAGCTTCCTGAATACCACAACTTAAATCCATTGCTAACAAAGTGTATCTAACATAAATATTACTTTATCTAACATGGTAGCTAATATATATTAATGTAATCCATAGAGCCTCGCACAAACTATAATGAACTACAAAATACACATTCTAGCACACAAAACCTAGCTGAATTACAAAGCAGGCCAACAATTATATAGCAAAATACTGAAAAATAAAAAATAGAGAGAAATATATTACAAATAGTGTTTGTCGATGCGATAAGCCCAAAGCTCGAACCAAACCGAAGCACTGATTTTCTGCACCGGCGACGCCATTTCCTATTATAAATACTCTGCTAATGGTTCGCATTTTCGATCATGGAGATCTATTACTCGATTTCGAAAGGGTTTCAGGGATTTTCTCCCCACAATGTGCGGGTTTTGGCCCAACAATTCCAGAAATGTTTAAACACAAAGGTGCCAAAATCATCTCGTATAAGAAAGAGTTTTTATTTGATTTTCTATACCAATAAAATTACCCTATCAATATCACGAAATTTGTAAAATAATATTAAAATCTAATAGATAAAAATTAAAAGGTCTAATTCATGATGATCCTTTAAAAGTTGATACGAACTTTCGCTTAGTTCACTTAGATACTTTATCTAGGTAATATTCATTTTAGACAATTTACGTAAATTTTGATGTGTCAATTTGACACTTTTTTATCAATCAATAAAAATATGTAAAATCCGTATTACACTCGCGAATGAATGACGTGTAAATAACGTGAAACTAACAAATTAGACAACAATATGTGTTATTTACATAAAAATAATTCTTAAATAATTATTTTTAAATAAAAATAAAAAATAACCAATGAATCATTGACATATGAATTTTTACCCAATAATTTTTTCTAAAAAAATTAATCGGAAAAGGGTCTAAAATACCCTTGAAGTATTGAAAATGGTACAAAATAATCTTTCATCCACCTACTGGCTCCAAATGCCCTTTTCATCCACTATTGGCTCCAAAATACCCTTGTCATCCACCTTTGAGTTCAAAATTGACCACTTATTTAATGATTTTAAATTTAAACTATTTAAATATTTTTAAAATACTTGATATTCAACTATTGGTTATAATTTAATTTATTTGTATTATTTATAAATCAACCCACTACCCACTCATTACTAACTAAACCCCACCCAATTAATAATCCAACTATAATATCAAAATCGTTGTAAACACAACTAAAACACGATGAAATTATAGATTAGTGAAAATGACATCCAAAATTATTTGAATCCGAATCGAAGCCCCAATTAAATTTATGTTGAGCCGCTTATTTAGGAGGACACTTTCAATTTGATTCTCTTTCAAAATTGAATTAGAAATTTATGATTAAAGGTAAAGAAGTAATACATCCCGAATTAATTCATGCACTTTTTTAAAATATAATTTTATAAATATTTATGATTTGTTTTAAAACTTTTAATATATTATTTTGAAATAAAGCTACCTATGAAGTAACATCACATAATTGGGACGTAAGAATAATTAAGATGAACATGATTAGACTTTTAAGTTTATCGGTAATTTTTATTTAGACACTTGAATGTATGATAATTAACTTCTATAGATATTTTCGTCTCAAATTTTTTAAAACACTCAATTAGCAGTAGTTTTTCTATTGTTGCATTAATAATGTGAGTGATTTATTAATTTGTAGGGTTTAATTAGTAATGGATGGGTAGTGGATTGATTTATAAATTATACTAATAAGTTAAATTATAACAAATAGTTGAGCGCCACGTATTTAAAAAAATATTTAAATAGTTTAAATATAAAATCGTTAAATAAGTGGTCAATTTTGAACCAATAGGTGGATGACAAAGGGTATTTTGGACCCAATAGGTGGGTGGGAAGGATATTTTGGAGCCAATAGGTGAAAGGAAGATAATTTTATAACAATTCCAATACTTTGAGGATATTTTAGACCCATTCCAAAAAATAATTCAATAAATCCCCCTAACCCAACCCACCCATCATCGTCTTCTCTAAACATCTGGGCACCCATTTCTTTTGATTTTCTTCTCCAAATACGATAGTTCTTTTTCCCAATAACATTTGGGCTCACAACCATCACCACACTGTTCCTTTTTTATTATTTTATTTTTCAAATATCTTTTTGTTTTATTTTTTATCCTAATTAGCAGGTTAAAAATTTATTAAAAATAAATAAATTTACTCCTATGTGAAAATTAATTTCTTTCGAAAAAGAATCTCATGAACAATTTATTATTTAAATGGGTCTATTTCTAAATTTTCTAAATCAGATTCATCATTTTTCATCATTTTACTGTAATTATTTCTCTTCGCCATTGTTGGATATTTATGTTTGCAAAAATGGAGACTGAAATTGGAAAGAAGAACAAGAAAAAAATTAAAAAGTCGACTGAATATATATTTCACGCACAGTCATCGAGTGTATTACACTTATTGGGCCAGTTAAGCAAAAAGTGTCAATATGACATAACAAAAGCTGACATGAGGTGTTTAAAATGAACATCATCCGCTTAAGGTATCTAAGTGAAAATTCATGCCAAATTTAAGGGGACACCTATGGGTTATGCTTTTACACTTAATACTCACTCTCTCGATAATTCACTACTCACTTTTGCACACTTATTAAGGAGCTATAAATACAAGAATGGTGTTACTGTTTTATTCTTTAAATATAATAAATACAATATTTTGAAAAATAGTGTAGAGAAATGAATTTAATTTAGGATAAAAGTTATTTAGGAACATAGTGTAAAATTATCCACTGATTTCATAAAGTGAATAAGTATAGTGGAAAACTATTGTTGAACGGGGAGTAATGTAAAGTAAAATAATAATTATATCATCTTCTCTTTATCTTTCAAACAATCATCTTTAATTTTATTTTATATTTTATCATTTTGCTTTCGGAAAGTGATACTATTAGATATATTTGGAGAATCAAGTGAACATCAACCTGAGATGTTGAATTTTTTGATAAATAAATAGTCGATGGTGATGAGATGAATAAATTTTTAAAGGAATAAAACTTACCTCCACGGTGTGTTTACACCAAGTCAATACATGTATGTCATGTGTTTATATTTATAGTTCATTTTACTTAACCATAACTAATTGACATGTGTTTTACTTCATTAAATCACATAATAATGGAAATTGTATTGGTTTAGTGTAAATATCTAGCGCGAATAACTTTTTCATTTCAAAAGGCTGAAAAAAGTGAACAAATATACTAAATTTGTTTATTTACCAAAACTTCAACATAGATGGTGCATTTATTTCATAAAAGTGTGTCATATATCATCAGAAGATAAGCTTTAACAGTGGGTTGGTACATTTTATAGAAAAATTACTTCTTTGTTCAGGGAAAATTAAAAAGATCGATTAAAGATAATTATTGATGAATCTAAAATAACACTCTTCGTACATAGATATTATCAACCCAAAACAACAAATATTCAGGAAAAAAAATTACATAATAATCTATATGAAATAATTAATATAGTAAAAGAAACGGTTAAGTATAACGTTAACGAATAGATTTCTTGAAAATGAAGTAACACTTTTATCCAGTTGTGCTTGTGCTTGAAAGTTTAAAGACTCGTTATTCCGTACTATATATTATCCAACGGGTTAAGCTATACTATATTAATAAAAAAGTTATATCATCATCTTAGGTTAACCGATTTAATTTAAAATTAGCAAATCATGTTAGCAGTACATAGAAATCATGTTAGCGGTACATAGTATACAATATAAACTTCTAAAAGAATGATTATGACCAAAAAAAATATAAACTTCTAAAAGAATAATTATGACCAAAAAATAAAACTTAGATACAACAATTTGTTTTTCACTTCTAATCAATATGTGTTGTGTCTTTGATAGTAGTCTCAATTCATCAATATATTTGATTTCCTCTTATTTGGTAATGTATATCGGATAAAAGAATTGAATGAGTAAATCTATTTATGTCACGATTAGTATAATTTATAATTGCATATAATTCTGATAATCAATTTTTTGCTAGAAAATAAATATGGTGGACAAGTATGAGGTTTTTCTTGATAAAATTTTTAGCTCTTGATAAAAATTTTAGCACAGTGGATTGACGAAGAATCAACGGCACTATTTCAACGATTTGATTGAGATAAAATTTTTAAAAAATCGTCTTAGGTACTGATACGATTACGTCAATACGATCACGTCGATACAAACCAGAATAGTATAAAGTTATTAATATCTGACGTTTATCTAAATTAGTCAATAATGTACAAACAATTATAGGACATTATAAAGTTATTTATACCTAATTTATTTAGAATTTTTTATTAGTAGTGTTACATTTTAAAATTAAAAATAATGTATTTCACATATTAATACTATTTATAATAGTAAAAAATAATTTGAATCAATAAAATGTTAGCATTTGTTTGTAACACATTGCCTTTGATGTTGTTATATTTTTTTGTTTATAAATAAGAATATTTATGTAATGTAAGTCAAAGTTATGAAATATTTATGTTGAAAAGGTAGATAATACTTTTTTTTAAAAAAATATAATCTTTTTGTACTATTTTGTGAGAGAACTACTAATATAGAACTTACTTGCTAAGTCACTAATTAATACTACAATTCAATAACAATATATTTCAATTTCATATACTAACAATATTAAGGTTTCCGATTCAATTTTTAAAATTGAAATTACAATACAATGTTATCTTCGAAAGCATGGTAAAAAATGAACCCAAACATATGTAATCCGTCCAGAATTTTAAGGGTTGGACTCAATAAAATTTGAATTGGGTTCAATCTCAAAACATTCAAGTTTAATCCATTTGAAGAGATTTCACATCTGGGTCCAATTCAATCTCCAATTTCAACTCGTTTTAAAACTTTTTATTAAGATATGTTCCTATATTGAAGGTATGAATTATTATCTATTTAGCATCTTTTAGGATTTATTTTATATATATATTCGTATGATTGTGACATTACTATTTTTATGAAATCTTAATTATCTAAATTATAATTAAAATTTTATTTTAATCAATTAAATTGTAGCCATTAATTCTTACTTATGTCATGCGTCTCACGTTCAAGTATGAATTTGGAGAAAATGGAGAGGAGCCGGATCGATTGAAATATACTAACGTCAATCTTGATTCAGTTAACAAGGTATTATTGGAATCTTCTTTTATTCTTAAGGCTTAAAATTAGTTATACTTTCGGATTTAGAGTATGTTTGGCATTACCTGCTTATTTTTATTGCTACTTTTAAAATTAAATTTTTTTTGAAAAAGTGCTTTTTTTTTTTAAAAAAAAAATGTGTTTGCCTATTTATTTGAAAAAAAAATTTCATAAGCAAATTGTGTTTGACAAATATTTGTTAAAAGAGCTTTTAAGAGTCGAGTTATAAAAAAAAATGCAAGTATTAATGTACTTCAAGTATTACAATTATTTTATAAAGAGAAATTATTTTTAATATCTATTCGAATATTAATTTAATTTTTATTTTATTAAATTAAAATGTGCATACTCAAAATTTTCAATCAATATTATAACTTTTTTGGAATGCTAAAATCTTTAACTATTTTTTGTAATCTTGCAAAAATATTGTTGTTATCTTTTTTCTAATCGTGCAAAGCAATACTAATATAATAAATAAAATAATAATACATAAACGTAAAATAAAATATAAAAAAAGTAGTATACATAAATAAAATATAAAATTCTTAAGTGAAACTTAACCAAACTTATGAGATATGTTGATTAATTTATAAGAAATCTATTGATGTATATATATATATATATATATATGAAAGAGATATTTTAGTCTTGAAAAAAATAATTTTTTATTTCTGTTTTTGCAAGAAGCAGTGGCGTAGCCATATAGTGGTAAGGGTGTCCAATTGGATACCCTTCGTTCGAAAAAAATAGCATATATACAAGTAAAAAGGTATCCGAAATGATTAATAAACATATTTTGGACACCCTTTAACATAGGAAGCTACTATTTCTGGATACCCTTTATGAAATTCCTGACTCTGTCACTGACAAGAAGCCGAAACTTTTAGCTTCTTTCAGACAATAGAAAAATTATTTCTGCTTCTATTTAAAAACAATTTTAATATTCGCCAAACTCCTAAAAAAATTTAAAATGATGTTTTTCATTAAATAAGTGTTTTTGGACTCTCAATAACAATATCAAACATACTCTTAATACAATAAATTGAGGAGCGGTTTTCCAAGCAATTTACACAAGATTAAAATTATAATTATAATGAGTGGTTTATTTATAAAAGAATAATAATGTGGAAATTATATATTATACAATGATCAATAATATTGGAATTGATATGCACAATTTGCTTGCTCCAAGTGGTTCTATTCTTTATATAGACTAGACTAGATGTCATTGGCCCTGTTTTATATAAGTGTATTATATCTATTTTTTCAGATTGTGTCAAACAAAAGAGTCTGCATATAATTGAATTTCATAAAAGATGATTAAACATTTTAATAAAATATTCTGCGGTACATCTAGTGTTAATTGAAATCCATTAAAGATGATTAAACATGTTAGTAAATACAATCACAATCAATGCAGTAAAATAGAAATGTTTTCTAGAGAGAAGAGAAGAGGAAGGAGTAACAAAAGTATATCAAGTTATTAAATACATTTATATAGCTTTTAGCCGAAAATATTCTTTAACTATATCCATACTTAAACTACATCCTTAAAGTATCATTTTTAGCAAAAAATATCCTTTAAGTATTTGTAAATGAACAACTTTCATCCTTTTGTTAGATATTGTCAAAAAAACTAATGGATTTTATGAAAACATGAGCAGTTAACGTGACTATCAACAAAAGTTATTTTGCATAATTTCATTATTTGCTACAAGTTCTTGGAAAAAATAAAAAAAAACTTAGACATTGTTGCTTATGGAAACTAAAAATGATTGGAAGATGTGAGTCTACAATATTTGTCTTTTTCGTAACGGAAAGAAGCTGGAGATTAATTATTTTTACCTTTTTTTTTAACCAATTAAATCAATTGATTTTTAGGTCAATCTAATATCGAAGTGACCAAAATATTGATTATGTCTCGTATTTGAGTTTCATTCTAGATTATTAGAAACGGAAGTCTTCAACAAATGTTGCTTTTAGCATATTCAATTGAGAAGAAACATATTTAAACTAATAATATTTTAAATTAAAATTATATGAAAAAATGGTCAAATTAAAAGTTTTGCATAATTCTGAACTCAATTACGAAAAAGTTTACGATAATATTCTTGGCTTATCTAAACACTAAAAATAATAATTAGGAAGGGACGAGATAATTTTTGTGGGATATATCGGATAGTTCTACGAGAAATTCAAGTAGAAGGATGAAAATTATTCACTTTAAAATACTTAAAAGATGTTTTATGATAAGAATGATACTTTAAGTATGTAGTTTAAGAATCTATATTTAACGATTAATATAGATCTTTCGAATTACTCCCCCCTCCCCCCCAAAAGTGTAGCATTAGCGGCTCATCAAAAAAACTGTAGGTGGTTCACTTTTACACCACCTTCCTTACCATCCTAGCTCTGCCAGCTGCAATGGGTGGTAATGTTTGGCGTCCGCCACCACCACCTCAGCACTTTAATGGTGGTCATCATGCTATGCCCCATATGTCGATGCAGCCACCCCCTCCACCACCTGCACCCGGTTGAAAAATTGGAACCCCAACTTCTGTATTAGCTTTGACATATTCATTTCTGGGATAACACGTTTTTATACTAGTTCATACGCGGTAAAAAGTATAACCTTGAAATTTCAAAGTATGATTGTGTTGAATTCTGTGAAAATGATACATGTCAAATCACACTGATAGTGTAAAATATTGTTGTGTATTGTATGCATGTGATGATTTAAGTAGTGAGAGTCAGTTTGGTGAACTCTCTTTTGCTTTTTACTTGTTCAAGATACTAAAATTAGATTTTTCTTTTTATTTATCCATTTTGGTTAATGAAGGATTTAATCATTTTCTCTCAATATTAGCCTTATCTTGTACTTATAACTACTTCCTTTAGTTCCTTCCTTCTACTTGTTATCACTAAAGTACATGCTCAAAAATAGTTGAATTTCATTTGCCCTTGGTAATAATTATTTTAAATATTAATAATAAACATAGACTTACTAGTATAAAAAATCTAATGCTAAGCTATTTAAGCCAATAGACCCTTCTAGATGGAGCCTTTCATGATCTTCGTGCTGCTGCTGTAGGATTAATGGACAACTTAACTGGAAGTTTACATAAACCAGTGCGATTGTACCATTTTTGGTGTTCAGAGGACAATGATTCATCAAAAGTCGCGCTCTGAGTGACTGTAAAATCAATGATTCAAGGGTTAAGGTTGACATTTGCAGCAAGTTGAGAAGTTGATGAACCAATATAATGTTCCAGCGAAGGGTGTAAAGTGACAATGGTGGCTCCATCACTACTTCCACCATTCTAAAGAGGTCCTTCATGTGTGCAACTAACACCTTTGTCAAATTTGATTATGTTAGAGTAGAGTGGTGATGACCCAGCGGTTGATTCATATAAACTCAAAACAATTCTCCACTTATGAATTAGATTTTGAGATTAAATTAGATCCTCGTGTCATCATCTTAAAATGGTATTAAAGGTTCCTCTCAATTTGGACTTTCATATCCACGGCCCATGCCCTAATTAGGCCTGGGTGCGAAGGGAGTTACTACTTACTAGAGCGAGTCAAAAAGTTTCACATTGATTGGACAATGGAGTAGTTTGCTTGTATGGACTTGATCATTTTCCCGTGATGAACTAGCTTTTGGGATTAAGTTAATCTCATATGCCACCTCATATGTCTTAACAAATCATTGCTTATTTTCTCTACTGCTTCTCTGTTAATTGCACTTTAGTTGCCTACCCCTTAAGAACTCATAGCAGCATTTAAGCTGAATAGGAATAGAAATCTGCATAAATAGATGGATAATCAAAAACTTGGATGCAGAGTTAAAAGTTTTTCTGTTTTCAGATTTATCTGTGCCAAATGCAAATTGCAAGAAGCTTTTCCTGACCATGATAGTACATGCAACTGCGCGGCGCTTTCCATAATAAATGTCTAGAGAAAATAGCAAGTTTGTCAATCCTCTATTCCAATCCTTATGTATCAGAGCACAACTTTACAACTTCTGTTTAGCTTGTCTGCAGGATCATTCTATTTATGAAAACTTATACCTAGAGAAATGATAATTAGCAGTACCACCGTATGATGAAGGCTGATTTTGCATATTTTGCAAGTGTAAGAAGGAAACAGTAGAAGCAACAAATGATATAGTAACTAAGAGGCTGAGTAATCCACTCTGACTTTCCATAAAATCATTAGTCCACCCCTCCAAGAACTATCTATTAATCGGGGTAAGGAGTCGTTATGCCCTGAACAAGATTGACCATCTGGCAATTACTATGATGACAACGTTGCTAGTCACAGTAGTACTGATAGTTGAGAGTGAAGCAAGCAGTGGAAGCATGTGAGAATCGATCACAAGGATGAATTTCTAGTTTTAGCTGGAAAGCCAGAAGATGGCAGCAGTGGACTTTGCAAGAAAATATAATGTACAGAACTGTAACCCAGTATAATAATAGACCAGTTTCAGTTATGCTAATTGACTCTAACTAAAAATGTGGCTACATGAGTTCTAACAGTATTCAGAATTTTGAATGTTATGTGATCTCTAAGTACCACATGAGCCTATTGGATGCAAGTAGGTCATTGCAACAACTTATTTTCTACTGTGGAGTTGTAACTAGTACAAAATACTTTTTTTTCATCTGCTAAATGATACTAATTAGCCACCTTTCGATACAATCAAATAGAAAGCCCCAAGGGCGCCATATTCTAGGAGCCCAAACTATGTGATTGAATAAATCCTTGCTTATAAGTGTTTGTTGTGTACTAAGCGTTGAACAAACGGATTGTAACGTACTTATTAATTACCTTCCAAACCTTGCTCCATTAGCTGGAAAAACACTTACCTTTCTTGTGATCAACAGAATTCTTTGAAAAATAAACATTGGAGTCTTCCTTTTGGTTTAAAAACTGCACTTAAAATCCCAGAATTTCCTTAGCAAAGTGTGAAGGTAATTAAGAGAGAAGATAACTTCAACAAGATAACGAGCTACTTAAAAACAGTTTGTGTACCACTCGAGACTGTGATAGGGAAGTGGTAACCACAATCATTATTTATCAAAAGTCTTTAGAGTTTTTCTTGGAGCAAATAGAAATCAATCAAGACCAAAGCAAATACCAAACACTGGGTGGAATTCCAAAAGAACTAGTCCACTGGTTGAGAGCACCCTACAAAGCAATCTCAGAACTGTTACTGCTTGGCCTGTAGTTGCTAAGCTCTAATAGCATTAGCCTTGGCCCCCTATAATTAATACAGAATTGTTACCTCATGGCAACCAAAATGACTGCTCAACCTCAATTACACAACCTGCTAAGCCCCCATCATACACAAAACATAAGGACATCAGCAGAGAGCAGAAAGTTCTTCCCCGTGTGTGTCAAAAAGGAGATCTATGTAATCACGTTTCTTACTATAAAGACTATCTTGAATAGAATAACAGATACTATGAAATATTCTTACTATAAAGACTAGCTAGTACAGAATAACAAATATTATGACAGGAGAAGGCAGCAATGCTGAAATAGAAGATTATGCTTTGAAGGGCAAAGTAGATTACTATAAAAAGCATTTAAGAATTCTTTTGAGATGTGTCACAATAGAAATGAAATAGAACACTCAAAAGCTAAGGCAAAATCTAATATCAGAACACTGGAAAGTAAGTTCAACAAAACCTTCAGGAAGTATGGCCCTCCTCAGCGGCAGCTTCAAAAGTTTCACCAGCCACAAGTTCTGGTACATCATCATCATCTTCCTGTGCTGCAACAGCACCTGCAGCCACATCTGCAGCACCAGGTGCCTGCTTCTGGAACTGCTCAGCCAACTTCTTCAAATTCTCCAAATTATCAGGACCTGAAAATTGTAATTTTCATCAGTCAAAACATATACTTAATTGTTCAAGGTTTCTCACGACTCGATGTAAGCCTAACAAATGGCACATACCCAGCTGGTGAATAATTTGAGGAAGAATATCCTGCAATTCTGCAAGAGGAAAGAAATATTGCTTAGAAATTCTTATGCGCATCCCCAAAACATAATCAAAAGGACCGTAAGGAAGCACAAATCCACTAATAATCAAGGACTCATGTGTTGGAGACCCAACAGAAAGAATGCTAGTCTCATAATCAAATTTGTTTCGTGACATAGTTATAACTAATAAATCATATGTCAAGGTTACATTCATAAGGCGCAAGGCATGAGGAAAGAGAAGAGCACATACTCTTTGTCTGGGGGGTACCACTGACTACCCATGTGTTTGCAGCAATTGATGCTTGAACTAAACAGAATCAGAAACAAAAGGTTATTAGAATGGCAATAATGCGACAGATGACTAAACTATGTGAAACATGGATTATGTTTATACCTTTGGGGTTACTGAATTGGATAACAACATCCTCTTTGAAAATGTTGACTTCTTCAATGGCAGGAATGGAATTGACACCTATTCTTTTCAAGGTGCTCTGTAGTCTTTTGTCATCGGTTGTAGTTGTCTTGTGTACGGCTTTCTTCTTTCTGTAGAAGAAGCACTCATTCAGCAAACATGGATGAGAAAAATAAGATATCCCTCATCAATATACTTCTCATTTCTTCTTCCTCTCCCTTCCTCACTCAAGTTTTGACCCTTGGACAAACACTTGTCAGTCATTACTACTTAAGTATGCATTTGGCCATTAGATTCCAAATATTTTTCATTTTATTTGTAATTTATGAATTTGGAGATGAAGATGGAGTTTGTTTGATTATATACTTTTTGCAAAAGAGAGAATCAACCACTTTATTCGGAATTTATGAAGATGGAGTTGGAAGATACGTTTGGAGCACTTTCTCAAACTTGGAATCACACTCCAAGTTAGAATTGGAAATTTTATAACCAAACACTCATTATGTAATAATGAGCAACTCTGAAGGAAAAAAACGAATAGTTATCATGGCAAAACAGCTCTCAAGTAACTGGAATCTTTCAAGTTAGCAACAAACCCACATTCTTTCTCAATACATTAACACAAACTATTTCCATGTCGCAACAGTCACAGAAACTACAGAAAACTAAAAATACCTTCTCATGGTACCCTTTCCACCGGTTCTAACCGAACCGGCCATCTTTTGCAACTTTTCTACATTCATCTGTCCCAGAAAAACAGCAAAAGTCAACATTTCTCAATAAACAAGCAACAAGAAACTGGCATATTTGTCGCATTCAATTTTACAGGCACGATACATCTGTAACAACCTCCATGACTATAAAACTACACTTAAAACACATACAGAAAACTCAAAAGCCAAAAAATAAATGCTTATATATAAGAAGCTTAACACACAAGCATACATGAATGTTATAGCTAACAGCAAGTACCAACTTGACAAAGACAAGACCAGGAAACAACACATCCATATTTTCAGGTAACCAGTTTTCTAAACTACTAAACTTGGTCATTGATATGCAAAAAGAATATAACAAAATAGTAAGTCTCCCAGCAAACTATAGAAAGACAAACACGTAAGTGCTTAAGGGGAGCTAACAAAATCAACAAGTAAAGAAGTGTCATTAGATAATTGGTCATTTATCCCCTTTACGCAGTTACAAAGTATGCAAAACATTCATTCAAGAATATTACAAAAATCATTTCCAAAATCCACATTAAAAATATAAGCTTTATCCTTCAAAAATCAAAATTCCACCCTTCTGTGTCATCTAACAGTAAGAAAAATCCCCATTCTACCATACACACAGTCCTACTATAGAATAGTACACAGTCAAAGTTCCACCATAAAGCAAGCAACTTCTTTTCATTTTTCAACAAATTAAGATCCAGGAAACATAAACCATATCCAATCGAATCAATAACGTCAATTCATCCAAACCCCATCAACAATTTAAACACAAAAAGAACATTCAATACTATTATCCAAACAAAAAGCATACACTTAACACACAGAATTCATCAGATACATGTACAAACAAAGAGAGAAAAACCAAGAAAATCATAAAATTGAACACCCATTGAGCAGATTAGGGGGTAGGTGGAGCAATAGTGAAGCTAACCTTGTGAGGAGACGACTGAACTAAAACCCTAGCCGCAGATAAGAGGAAAAAAAATGGAAGTCAGAAGGAAAAGTTGCTCGGGTGAAGATAACTATATATTGTACTGTAATGTGAGAAGTTTTCAATTTCCGGTTTTGCCCTCAACACTTTCTCAATAAATACGTATGTATCCCGTCTTTTTTTTTTCTTTTTTTCTCGATAATAGATAATCGAAAATTAAACCAAATCGATAGACTATATTGATATTTTAGTTTAATGATTTCATTTGATTTTTCAAAAGATATAAGTGAACTAAATCGATGGACATTTTTTTATACATTGCTTTTATATAATACAATATTGACTAATGTGATATATACATTCTAATACAGTTTATAAATAATTATATAATTTAGTGAAGGTTTTTAATACTTATCTAATTTGGATCAAATGAGAAACTTATGGGTTACAATACATTCTCGACCTCTAAAAATTCAAATCATATTTCGATGATAAATCTTGATGAGACGAATATAATGCACCAAAAATCATCTCAAAACTTCATCTACAACTATGAGAAATATCAAGTTCATGCGCAATTACTCGAGCGACATCTCAAAAGCAAAGTGCTAGTCGTTTTCAAAGTATTTATCAATCAAATTCTATTTTGATTCATGATGTCTCACCTATTGGGAATAACATGTCATCAATAAATCCATCTCACCACAAATTTTTAGAAGATTCTTGTCATTTGATAAATACCAGCTGGTAAAGATTGACGAAATTACATTTTGTATATTATCATATATATGAGTGTATCGATACTTCAGTAATTTTGGGGTAAATCAATTTTCTAAACTATTAAATTGATCACTAATAAAACAATATGGTTACAAGTCTGGACCTCCTTTGATTCTTCTCTCTTATAATTTCTCTCTGATTCGAGGGTCATAATGACATATTTCTTGAACTAGGGTGAGATTTATTTAATCTGCAATATCTTTTTGAATATTTCATGAATTTGCAGAACATTCGAGATGTCTCTTCAAAAGGAATATCCTAGTAAAGTAGCCTATAAGAATTCTAACTGAAATTGAATACATCAGAATTTTACCACTATTGCGCTTGAATATGTTTCTTTCCTTTTAATCACCTTCTGAGAATCCACCATATAGTCAATTCATTCATCAGTAAAAGAACACATTTTACCATTATCTCCAACAATACATGTTTCATTTCGAGTTGTTTAGAATCTGTTGCCTCGATATACAATGGCGAATTAAGTATTTCCATTAAGGAGGCTCGAAAAAAAAGTGTAGAAGGAATATGTTCTTCATTGGAAGATTGGTTGTTTGAGCAACAATCGGAAGCTCAATTGCCCTAATACCATGTTGATGTTGGATATTTTGTAATATATAGAGGTTTTAAATTGAACATAGTTCATGAAAAAACATGACTATAATAAAAAGTCATTTGTTCATGAAAGAACATAAATGTATAAAAATTCATCTCTTAAGTTTTATAAATACAACGACTCATCACCATACATAGCCTAAAAAAAATATACATGTATATACAAGGACTTTGTCGTATCCTCAAGGAAATGACTTGTATTTTCCCCAATATATATACGAGCAATATCTCTTTAAGAAAAGGAATTTTTCATGCTAAAAATCATTATTTTCTTCAGCTATACTTCCTAATTGTACTAACAGTTCGATACTTGAGTTGTCAGAGATGAAGAATAAATGGTTCAGAGGAAGAAGACAATGTGAGAGAAGAGAAAGAAATTATTTAATCACAATTGGTTTACTTACTGCGGAAGCTATGGACAATAATGATGGTTTAGAGAACTTAAAAGAGATAAGTTTCACAAAAAAAATACTTTTTGAGAAACGACATCTATCATATCAAATAACCAAAGAGTAGTTAGCCTTGCGATTACAAAATTATGTAGAAGCATAAACTGGATAATTCAAATAAACTTGACCAAGCTCATTCTCATGACCAGGATAAAATGAACAACAAAAATATGAAGAAAATCCTAAGAGATCTTACCTGAAAGTCAATATGAGTACAATAATACGAAGTGTATTACATAAAGATTAAGGTAATTAGAAATACTATGCTAAATTAAGATGCAATATAATCAATCCCAAAATAATTAATTCCATGTATGATATATCACCGGTCTAATAAAAGGTTATGTAATGACAGAATTATTGAGTTCGATAGTAAATAGAACAATAATTTCAAGACAAGAACTTAACAAAAGCCTATAATCTAATACGACCATTAGTTCCAAATAATAATAATAAAAGCAACAACCCTAAGTCATGTCAAACAAAATAATGCATTTTCATTTGACAAAACAACTTTTTTCACTACAAAGAGCCTAATGAAAATTAAGTAATTATTAAGTTTTAAGAAAATGTCAGTGTGGAATTATTTTTTTTACCGAAAGAGTAAAATGACTACTTCAAGTATATACATCAATCTTTCTTTTAATACTAAAAAATCATTTAAAAAACTACCCAATTTGCAAAGGGCTTGTTTGATTTGAAATAAATAAGTTAAGATTATACTCCCAACCAAACATTAAAAAAATGGAATTTAATCTTGTGTCTAATATGACTATATAAAACAAGTCAAATTCATACTAATTTTAGCTAAAATCAATAATCAAACACAAAATATATGTAATACCAAATTAGATAGAAGTACTAACCCAATCAACAGAGTAACTTGATCAAATTGATTGTCTTGTTCATTAGGTAGGTTAGCACTTTAAGGTCCAAGATTTCGTAAGAGATAATCCATGTTATTGAAATTTAAATATGCATCACAAATTTATACTAATTTCAGGTAGAATCAATAATCAAACACAATATATGTAATATCAAATTAGATAGAAATACTAACCTAATTATCAGAGTAAATATGATCAAACTCATTGTCTTACTCATTAGGTAGGTTAGCATTTGGACGTTCAAGATTCTGAAAGAGATAATCCTTGAAATTGAAATATGCATCATGATTTTCCTTCTTATTTGAATTACTCCCTTCAACATAATTCTCATATATGATGTCATATCAATATTTCTTGGACAAAACATGATTGGTTCACCAACATGTTGTTGGGAATTTGCATTTAGACCATTAATAGTAATATTTCCAACATAAGTATCAGACATCATTGCACTACTTGAATAAGTTGTCATATTGTTCGAAATGACATTGAAGTTTTAGTTATTAATTATTGCATTTTCAATGTATGTACTAGACACTATTCTCCTTCATGAATATGTTGCTCCCCGGGCCACATTGAGATCAAAGTTGTAATTCTTTTTAGTATGATTTTTTCTTTGTTAAGTGTCATATCAAGCCTAAAATTAGTATTCCCATTATTTGAGTCTTGTAGTCCCTATAAATCCAACATTTCAAATAATGGTCAATGTTGTTTGGGGAGACAAAAATAAATTATTAAATGATATGCTGAGGTAATAGGTTGAACCTGAAATTGTGGGCGGTAGAGTTGTTTTTGAATTGAACTCTTTTCTCGAGCAAAAATATTATTGGTATTATTAGTAGGAAATGGAAACTCTGGGTCTCTTAGGATTTGATTTGGTTTTCATTGTTGATTTGGTACATTTGCTTGAAGATAAGGCATTACCCTAAATTTTTGAAAGCTACCTCTTGTTTCTTGAGAAACATTTCTGGATGGCTTGATTGATCGGTGACAAATATATTTTCTCTCTTCTAGAGATCTCCAATTATTACGATGACATTTTTGAGAGGTTATATGAAAACAATAAAAAAAGAGCAGGCCATGGATATATTTATCATTCGACTCATTGTTCTTTAGGTGTATTTGAAATGACCGGAGTCATTTCTAAAGAAAAATATTTTTGGCATTTCGTAATTAGTGCATGATAAAAAACTTTTGAAATTATATGAATTAAAGATTGATACTAATATTATTCCACTGAACTATAAAATAATAGAATTTAGCAACGAACAATTGAATTCTATCAGTAAACATATAACAAAAGTCTATCACTAATCTTTTTTAACGAGTGAGTGTTATGTTATATGATTTTGAAAATAAATTCGTGCTTACGTAATCATAATCATGAAGTCGTTATTACTCACATTATTAGGGTAGATGAGAGAACATCAAATACATAATTTTATAATTTGTTTTCACATCAAAGATCTATATGAACTTGTCTTTGAAATTAATTGATTTTTTTTGTCACGATGTATGAAGATATATGTATCAACATATGTTTATCTAATTATGTATAATATTTTTATTATATCAGCCTGATGCGAAGATTGAGCTTATTTCACTTTGAAAAAAAACTGAATGACACCAACTTAAATCACCAAACAAATGCAAGCTATACAATTTTTTTTTGTATTTATTTTGATGTGGAATTTAAAGGATGTAAAATTGTAATGTTGAAGTTATCATACAAAAGTTTGTATTATTTATATTTGAACTTGTGAAGTTTATTAGTACAAATTTGTTAAATAAAATTTGATCTGCTTTAAATGTGTTATTTAGTAAAGTTATTCATTATTTTGAAGGCTTCATATGTAAATCAAATTCCACGTTAATTATTAAAGTAATAATAATAATTTTGTGAGAATCCAGAAATAAAATTATATATTTAAATATTAATCTCATATAATGACAATTTTAAATTCACGCAAATTAAATTTTAAAAATATTGAAATCATACTGCGAAGGATCTAAACTGTCACAAACTGATATTAAAAAACCTTCACAAATTTAAAAGTCAACTTGTGGAGACTGTCGTGGAGGTTTACGAAAAAAAATCTTAAGAGAGCTTACCTGAAAGTCAATATGAGCACAATAATAAAAAGTGTATCTCATAAATGTTACCAACACACAACATATTATACTAAATTGAGATGCAATATAATTAATCCCACAAATAATCGATCCCATATAGAATATATCACCGTTAAACCAAAAGGTTATAAAACGATAAAATAAATGGGTTTCATATCAAACAAAATAATAATCCCAAAGTCAAGAAACTAACAAAATCCTTTAAACTAATGATGAACATTAGTTCTAAATGGAAAAATAAACACAAACCAACAATCCAAGTCATACCAAACAACACAGTCTCCAAAAAACTTTGTAAGATGCAATTTCTACTTGAAAAAACAACTGTCACTACTGAGGAGCCCTTAGGTTATGAGAGTTGCAATTTCTAGTTGAACGCTTGATGTCCCTGCCATCTGCAAATTAAGATTTAAAGTAAAATTTAAAGGAGATTTTAGATGTCTACCACTAAATTTAAAGGATATTTAAATTTAAAGTAAAATTTAAATTAACGCCTGATATGGATATGTAATACAAATAATGATTTAAAGTTCGTACTAGTTTTAGCTAATATAAATAATCAAACACGAAATATAGGTAATATCAAATTAGACAGAAGCATTAACTTTACCATCAGAGTAAACTTGATCAAACTTACCATTTTCTTCATGAAACTTAGCACTTGGAGGTTCATGATATTAAAGGAGGTATTCCGTATTCAGGTAATATGCCTCGCAATCTTCCTTCTCACTTGCATCAGCCTCATCAATGTCACTCTCACATAATGTCGCAAATATATCTGACTCATCAATATATTGTTGAAAATTTGTGTTTGTTTCTCCTACTCCATTAATAGCCACATTTCCAACATAAGTATCAGACATCATTGCGTTATCTGAACATATTGCCACATTTTCTGCATTGACATTATATTCATCAACTTGCACATTTCCAGTGTTTGCACCAGACAATGTTTTGTTATTTGAATATATTGTCCCATAGGCCGCGTTGAGATTCAAGTTGTTATAAGCATATTGAGCATGATCATGATCTCCGTTGTTAAACGCCCAGGCAGGCTTATAATTAGTGTTCCCAGTAATTGAGCCTTCTAGTTCTTGTGAACTCGACATTCCAAATAATGTTTCAGGTTGTAGCCCACCACCAACATTATTGTTGAATTCTTGTTGAATTGAATTATCTCCTCTAGCAAAAACATTGTTGGCATCAGGAGTTGAAAATGAATACCATGAACCTTTTTGGATTTCATCTGAGTTGCGTTGCGGATTCAGTACATTTGTTTGAAGTCGAGGCATTGCCCCAAATTTACTTTCATGTCCTGACGGGGCACAAACATATCTTTGCTCTTTTCGAGATCTCCAATTATTGCGACGACATTTCTAAAAGATTGTCATAAGAAAACAACAAAAGAGAGAGTTAGACCATGAATGTATTCATCCTCTGAACCTATTGTTGTTTAGGTGTGTTTGGAACAACCAAAATCAATTAAAACAATAAATTTTTTTGGTGTTTGATAATAGGTAAAAGACTAAAAATAATATGAATTAAAGATTGATAGTTATTGTACCATTGAACTACAAATAATAGAATTTAGTTACAATTCCATAAATACCGTAACAAAATCTATTTCTAATCACCTTTAATGAGTTGAGTGTTTTGAAAATTGATAATAATATTTAAATATTCACGGATAAAAGTGAAATAAAATTACAAAATCTACTTTTGATATAAATAAAAATTAAGATAGTTGCAAAATAAATAACTTCTCACTGAAGTGTGTGCTAAAAATTTTTGTCCAAACAAAACATTTTCTATAGCAACCAATTTTGATAAAATAACTTCACAATTTTATTTTTGTGTTTTTATTTTGCAAAATAACTTTCCTCGTGGCATACACACACAAATAATACATGATTACAACTTATTTTTTTTAAAAAAAGATGTACCTGTAGATGGCTAGCGATTTGAATTCTTGTAAGACCGGGCACTTGCATAAGCTCAAAAATCTTCTTGGGGTAACAATCTACATGTTCCATACGAATGTAAGTTTAATTTAATAACTATAATATTTTCATTTCAACTACGTGTAAATACAACAATCATTGTGCTTTAGTATCATATAAATTGAAGTTCGCTATAAGTAAGAATTTTCATTGTTAATATTATTCAATATAAATAAATAATCAATAAATTTAATTAACGGTGAAGTAAACTTACTTCCATCTCCGAGTTGCTCTACAACTTTCATAAATTTGGTATGAAGTTCATCAGTCCATTTAGTTCGATACTTTCGCCTAACAACCATATTAGTAGCATTGCTTTGACTTTCTCCTTCATTGATATTAGATACATTTTTCATTTCTGATCCTTCTCTTGCTTTCTCTTGTTGCGTGTTCCTCTTCAAAACAATTTGCCATAAGTATTGCAAAATTTCTTCATCAAATGGCTTTTTAAGGGAAAGATAGGCTCCTTTATCCAAAGCCTTTTTTGCTACCAGCTCGTTGAGTTCATCATAAACAACTGCAAAATTGATTGAAAAATTTATTAATTAAAATTGAATTATATTATAAATTATATGAATAGTTAATTTCATGCTTACACTAAAATTTTATTCAATATAACGATAATATTACATAACAATTCTTTATCATATAGTAAAAACAAAAATTAGTAATTGATAATTTATGTAGTTAAATAGTTAATTTCATGCTTACACTAAAATTTTATTCAATATAACGATAACATTACATAACAATTCTTTATCATATAGTAAAAACAGAAATTAGCAACTGATAATTTATGTCGCTAAACAAAAAAATCCTTACTAATCATATTTATCGATAGATTACAGAAAATATTATTTATCTAAAAATAATTTAAATATAAATTAACATTGAAATTTATAGCTAATTTTTTTTCAATGTATTAATCAAAATAACGGATTTTTCCATGTTAGAATATAATAAGTGAAAGACTAGAAAAAATACTTACCAAGTGTAACTATATCCAACACCACGGCTTGAGCTAAGAGGTCAAAAGAATAAATGTTCGATGGATGAACATTGAGTATCATTACGTCAATTTTTTGCTTTTCCTTGAGCATTGACATTGCTGCTAAAGCCGTATCAACCGTCACAACTGTATTAATGCTTTGTAAAAGTTAGTGAATTGAAATAATATCACAAAATTATCATGAAAGTTTGTTCTTTATAAACAAACTCAACTATGAATTTTTAGGTTATATTGCAACAATTAAGTGTATGCAATTGTGTATATATATTAATCTAACTTATATTATAATCATTGTGTGCAATCTAACAAAAACTTTATACAATAATATTTAAGATGACTACTTTGGATTATAAAATTAAAAATATCATACAGAAATATATTATTAAAGAATCTATTCAAATCAATTAGCAAAGAAATTCAAGTCAATGATTTAACACACAATGGATACAGAACAATTAATGAATACTAACAAAGTGACTGAGAAATAAAAAATAAAAGTATCATAAAATAGCCCTAAGCTATACTAAGGCCTCATTTGTTTTCATTAAGATTAAGAGGTCTGAATTTAAATACACATCTGAATATTAAGATTTGTATTAAGATTCAGATATTTTGATCTGAATACACATCTGAATATTAAGATGTGTTCTCTAAATCTGTACACTAAATAATTAATACTGTTTGTTTTCAATATCTAAATGTCCATGTGAAATTAACATTAAATTAATAAAATATCAAAAAAATTTCATTTCAACAAAATATATCGCTTTTGATTTTAAAAAAAGTTTTAAAAGTTTTAATAATCATGATTTGGAAGTATAATTTTTTTTCATTCAAAAACCTTGATAAACGCCAACACACCAACAGTGTGTTCTTGACACAATCAATACAAAAAAATTATTAATATAAAAAAAACTTGAAAGATTTATGAAAACTTACTAGTTCAAAAGGGGGGAAATGATGTTTGATTGAGAAAAGAGAGAAAGAAAGTGTTAGTTATGAGATAAAAAGGCACGCTTAAAGCAGAGAAACGATGATTTATTATTTGATAAATTAGTAAATGAGTTTGAATGTTGTTAAGAGTCTCCTACAAATTTCATTCATTCAGACCTCTTCAGACCCATTTAGAAACTTTTAAAAAATAAAACAAATAAACTTAATGGGCTGAATCTAAATTATTCAAATTCAGACCTAAAAACCAAACGTACTTAATAGGCTGAATCTGAATGATTAAGATTCAGACCTCCATTAAGTGCAAACAAATGAGGCCTAAAATTGACAGGTATATATATTTTTTGCACGGTAAAATAGTTCAAGAAAATAAACATTTTAAGATAGCTTCCGGATAAGATAATTATAGCATTTACTTGTTTTTTTTTTAATTAAATCTAAATATTGTCTATTTTCTTCAAAAATTAAAGTAAAAGAAATAATTGAACAACCATAAAATTAAAGCCAGAATAAAATAAGTGAAGTTTGAAAAGCGTTGAGTGCATGTAGGTTATATAACAACCTTGTGAAGGTAGAGAAATTATTTTCAAAGACACTCACATCTCATCTTCCTATCTTAGGTCATGCCCTCAATAAGTAAAGTTGTGTCATGTGTTGTATAATCACATCTCCCCAATAATTTTTTGGCCTACATCAACCTCTCCCTCAAGACAATTACATCCAACCTCTTGCGCCTTCTCATTGGGGCTTCTATACATCGTCACTTCACATGTCCAAACCATCTCAATCTCACTTCTCTCATCTTATCCACCACAAAGGACAATTGTATCTTATTTAGATAACCTCATTCCTAAACAAATCGCTCCTAGTATGACCACATATTCGTCTTAGTATCCTAATTTCTAGAATATGCATCTTCTGAATATGGGAGTTCTTAACTGGCCAATACTATCTTCCATACAATAACTTCAGTCTAACCACCACGTTGTAAAACTTATTTTCATGTTTTGGTTGTACCTTTTATAACGCAAAACTCTAAAGACAATCCATCACTTCATCCACCCCGCATCAAGATGATGTGGATTATAAAACTGAAGTAATTGAAATTATCTTTCTTGAAGATAGATTATGTGTCGACGCTCACTTCCATACCGGCCTCATATATAGGCATCACAAAATTTGCACTTCATTACTCTAATTTTTGTTCCTCCTTAACTCTGAAACTCTTGAACTTCAAAATTTGCCTCCACACTTTCATCCAAAATTTGACTCCACTACAAGTCTCATCAATTAGTATTTTTTATCATCTACAAATGATATACACTGGGGCACATCTTCTTAAATATATCGTGTTAAGATCCATCACTATGACAAAAAAAAAAGAGTTATCCCAAGTAGGAAGTAGTCCGACTCCCATCCACTGTGCTCACCCAAGTTTTAGCTCCATCATGCATGTCATGTATCTGTTATGTATCTTTCTAATGTAAGTTATTGATACACCTCTATCCTACCGAGATCTCCACAGGACTTCCCTCAATTCTTCAGGGCTTTGTCATAAGCTTTTTCAATGTCAGTGAACACTATATGTAAATTTCTATTCTTTTTTTGATATCTTCCCACCCTTATCTCAAAAGATGGATATATTTTCTAGTCGATCGTCCGGCATAAATCTAAACTGATTCTCAGAGATGGACAAGCTCACTCCTGTTCAAGGGTGTTACATATATATATCTTTTGTGGAGGAAGCTAATCAAGGGTGTTACATGCTTATAGAAAAAATAAAAAATTGAAAATATGATTGACTTTTATATATAATCACCCAAAACCCACTCATTAACTAGGAAAATAACATACACAAGCATTTATGACAACAAGAAATGGTGAATTCAAGATTTACAAGTCTATAAATGAAATTTAATAAGAGATTGATGTACAAATAATAACTATGATAATAATGAATTCAACATTTACAAGTCTATAAATGAAATTTAATAAGAGATTGATATACAAATAATAACTATGATAATAAGTATTATATCCATTTAATCTATTATAAAGGGAAATCACACAAAGTTGAATTGTATCAAAATATTTAAGGTTATAACTTTATCATATATACTTTTAGAAATGTTACCTTTATATTCATAAAACGTCAGAAAATCAGTCATCTTTTTGGTAAACTCTTTGTCGTTATCCACCAGCATTACATGAACATGTTCAATCTTTCCATAGTAAGGAGAAGACATTGGATTGTTTATCCCTTCCATAGTTTGAAAACTTTCTGCGGCGGACTTAACAAGGATATAAGAAAGTAATTTGATGTATAAAATTAGGTTAAATTTGTTGAGAAACCCTTAAACTCTTTTGATAGGTGTTTATATAGTATTTCTACCGGCCGATGGACATGCCTAGTATTTGACCATATAGATAAATTTTATTTGACCTATTTGATTTTTTTCTTTCTTGAGTCTAGCATACTTTTGTCCTTTTTTTTCTTTTTACTTCCACGGATTTTATATGAAGCGCAATATTATTTTTTTTTGATAAAATCATTTTTCATTTTTCATTTTTCTAAAAAAAGTTTTTAATTATAAGAAAATACTTATGACTTATGCCACTTATGATTTACAAGTGAGTACTCAATTTCAATTTAAATTTATAACAATTACTCGTTTTTACTTTATCTCAATTTTATTTCAATCACTACTTGCATATTATTATCACCATTATAATTCAAAAAAAATCATAAAATCACTATCTCCTTTTATCATATCCACCGTATTGCATCATGACCAAAATTTGAAATTGATCTAAACAATAATATTTTAAAGAATTTATTTTATATATATATATATATA
>NC_028645.1:3855953-3872288 GCF_001406875.1 Solanum pennellii
ATATATATATATAACACAACTTAAATAATTTCGTTGATCTATACTTTAAGAAATGTAAGACATCGACATTTTTTTTACCTCCCACTTACTAATAGGCAATACTATTAGTAAGTAACCGAACATTTAGATTAATATTGCTTAACTTTTTTTCTTCAATATTCTTCTTTTCTGTTTATTATTTATATGTGACTTAGTTAAGATTATTCATATAATAATGTTAATACTAACATATTTGAAGCATATAAACTCCACTAAGATATTAAGTTGTCATGAGATAAAATTACGTAATTACACGATTTAAGATAATATAATTTCTAAAAATTTCTACCATTTAAATTAATTACAAAAAATCAAGTTTTGCTTCTCTCTTAATGTCCGGATGCATCAATCCATTTATATATGATACGTTAAAATTTTATTTGTGAACAATGTACCTGGTACAAATGTTATTGTTGATACATAACCTCAATTATTTCGAACCTAAATAAATATAAAGATGGTTTTAGTTATTTATCTAATACAGAACTCATATATATGACATAGAACTTGTGTATTCTTTGCTATATATCGAGCAAAGAAGTAATGCATTCGCGAGTTTTGAAAAATTTAAAAACTTTAAAATATAATATAATTAACATCCAAATTTTTGGGATTAATATAATTTATACAAACAAAAATTATTGCTAGGAGAAATACAAATTGTACTTATATAGTAGTTTAATTTGATTGTTAAATTATCATGACGGTTTAAAATTATGCTAACAGAAGTATCAAACTTGAAATCTATTAATGTCTTTTTACATATTGTATACTATGTTCAATTTGCATCGAATTTTTTTTTTTATAAATAAAATAAAATATAGAGATCAATTTTCTGTATTATTTAATTATCTCTTTATTTCAATTTTTTGTCTCTTTAATTTTCAATTTTTCATATGATATGTTTAAGATTACAAAATTAAAATTTTTCTTAAACATACTTCACATTGATCGTATTTAACCCCCCACCCACCCCAAAACATTTTTTTTTACATATTATCTCGCCCTTATTAATTTGTTGACATGTCGAATTCCCTTAGGCGTGTAAGAAGAGAAAATAAAACATCAAAGCTGAAGAAAATTACTGATGTGAGTCCAAATCAGCTATAATTAATCCCCAATGGTATAATCTCATTCTCTCCCAAAATCAAACCCTCTTTTTTATCCTTTTTTTCCCCTCAATTTTCAATTGTATATTCCTTCATTCTCTCCCAAATCAGCTTAAAACTTGAATTTACTTGTCAAAATATTCAATTGTAGTTTCAATTTCGAAAAAGCTTGAAGCTTTAGGGCTTATAATTTCTTTGATTTCATAGTTAGGGTTAAAAAATTGTTCTTCAAATTCATCGTTTTTTTGCTTTATTAGAATAAATAATGGCAAATGCGGACTTGAATAAGCTTTCATATTTAGGGTTCAAAAATTATTCTTGTAACAATCGAATTTTGTTGTTATAGAAAAGTCAACAAGGGGAAATTTTGGGTCGGAAAATTTTTCCGTAGTATTTGAATTTTTCCCAACTTAGTTCAGATTTGGACGAAATTGGAGTCTTTGAGGTGTGGGGAAATTTGATAACAATAAGGTGAAGGATTTATGATTTTTATTGCATGAAGAGTTAGATAATTCGTTAAAGAATTTGTATGACTTTATGGAACTGAATTCGGACGTGTAGAACTCCGAAAATTGATCTTAGTGTGTAAGGTACGTATTTTCTAATCGTGATTTAAATGTGTGTTGTGAAATGGGTATTTTGGAATTCTTGAGATAACTCTCTATCTCCGGAATCCCGCCTTGGAGGGCGTTTTTGCCACTGTGGCGGATGAGATGCGACTTGATGTCATTAATATACCTCTAAACGACCTTATTTGACACTTTTCAATTTTTAGAGCTAAGGAACGGACCCCAAACAACTACTACTCGTTTTTCACTATTCTTGAGGCTAAAGGTAAGTTTTCACTTCCCGAATCCATTTTTTGATCCGTAGAACGTAATAGAATGAGTTAATATTGATAGGGAATGATTCTGTTATAGATTCTGTGGTGGAAACAACCCTAGATTGGATGATTAAGATCATGGGTTTGATCTAGGCTCATAGAATTGTTAGTAATCCGGGTGATTAGTGATTATATATTGATTCCCGTATTATATCAATTATTTGTAGACCAAGAACAAGCGGAGCGTATCCGAAAAGAAAAGAACAACTTTCTTAAGGTTTCAAGCTTGTTTCGAGGTAGGTGATGGTTGTGATTCTATGATTGTGTGATGTATTCTTGTTATGAAGTAGGTGATGGTTGTGATTTTATGATTGTGTGATGTATTCTTGTTACTGCTTCATTATGATGCATGTATGTATGTGAATGTTGCATTGTTGCTTCATACTTGTTGTAAATGAGATAGACGAATGATTATATGTCACGAATCACTCTTAATTGTATGACTTGAAAGTATACTTGTGTTTGTGATTGTGGGGTGTTGATGAATCGAATTGCCATGCTTCGACATAACTAATTGGATCGGATTGCCACATTCTGACATAACTATAGGATCGAATATCATGATTCGGTGCACTAACAGTCTGGGTTTGAATTCCATGAGAGGACCAACTACTTGTTATTAATGTGTATTATTGAAAGCATGTGAATGTTCAATATTGTAATTGTTCGTTATATTGCATGACTATATTGTTGTAATTAACTTGTTTATGTTGCACTTAGTGGGATAGCCATTGATCCTACCAATATAGGGTGATTGTGTACTGATACTGCACTTGCTCTTATTTTTGTTGAGTACACGACATCTTTCGGCTGCTATTGACAGACCTCGCTTAAAATATTTATGATCGTTGCGTTCGAATTCAAGGGTGAGCTAGCATCTTTTGGGCTGCTTTGGATTCTCTTTGGGTCTATGTCCATATTTTGGACTTAGACTAGTTCGTAGATGTTTTATGTTAGTTGGGATTATGACCTTTCTTATTTAGACTTAGGTTATCGTTTAGTAATTTTGGTACATTTACTTCCACATTTATTTAGTTAGTTCATTAGAATTCTCATTGAAGTTTATGAAAACTTCTTATTTAGTTTATTTAACTTACTTTCGTGACTTAAATGCCTTAATTTTTAGATTAATTGCTTTAATTTGAGTCGTAGTAATAGTTCTTCCATCAAAATATTAGTGTAGATATCAATTACGATAATCGAGATCGCAACAATTCTTCAAATTCAATTAGAACGAAATCAAATATTATGAAAGAGAATGAGGCTGAATATGGAGTGATTGAAAAAATGTTAAGATATATATAGAGAAATAAAGATGAAAATGAGAGAAATTTTAGAGTTATGGGGTCCATTCAATACCTGGCAGTGTGCGTAATCAAACATTTCATTATATCTAGTTTATGTTGACATGTCAGCTAATAAAGGTGAGATAATATGTAAAAAAATGTTAAGGGGTAATATTACTCCGGTAAAATATTAACGTTTAGTTAGGAATCCGGCTATAAGTTAAGGGTTTTTGGCCACTTTCTTATATTTCACTACAACATCAAAGTAATAAAATTTATTTATTTTTATTTCACATGAATATTTTTCAATTTAAATGATAAAGTACTATTTTTAATACTCTTTTGTTTCAAAAAGAGTGTGCCTATTTTCTAATGACTCTTTTTCTTTTTTGGCAATATTTTAATTTTTTTATGTGACATACTTAAGATCACAAGATTAAAAGACATTTTGGTACATTTGACATAACTTTAATTTAAAATCACAAGATTAAAAAGTTTTCTTTCTTCTCTTAAATTCTGTTTCGAGTCAAACTGGTTCATCCTTTTTGAAACGGAGGGAGTAATATTTATTTAGTTAATATATATTTTTACAATTACTGCATTAATACAGCACATTGACACGTAGCCTTCAAGTTCAGTTGAGAGCAATTCTTCCCTGTTCCTCATCCCTTCAGTACAGTACTCCCATTTTTACAATTTATCAAATCCTGACCGTAGATTTGGAAAAGATCAGCATGGACGTACCAGATCTCTCACAGCTATCCTCAATCGTGCGTCCCACCATGGTATATATTTCTACTCCTCTTCACCTTTTATAGATCTCGCCGGTTACCCTCTTCCGTTACAGTTTGCCGGAGAGGTACAATTCTAATTTTCCGATCAAGACTTTGTCGGAGCCGGAACACTGGAAATACTTCGATCGGTACCTATATATGTAATAATCACCGATTCTCCATTATGCTTATTATATTGTATATCTTCACCACTGCATGTCGGAGTGTTAGGGTTATGTTTTAGACCATTTCTGTTGGATTATCAATGTTTCATTTATTAAACGTCTCAGCGAACTGATGTTTGTTGAATTGAAAATGTTTAACATTTTGTTTGGTTTCTGAGAAATTGATGCAGAATTGTATGAGCATTGGTTGCAAACTAGAGATATAATTGTAGTTTGATCGTAAAGTAGATTGGAAAAGCTTAATGAATCTTAGCTAAGTGAATTGAGTGTATATCTGGTTCTTTTAATGTTAGTGCAGTGCAGTTGCAATGAGTGGTTGGCTATGCGAAAGTTGTTTGGTACTCTGACAAGCTCGTGTAGAGAGTAAAAGTGAATAAGATAGTTTTGTCAAGTTTTGTGAGTTTCTGTTACATAGGAGAATCAATACGCAACGGTTTCGTTGCTATTAGGAACTAGGAGGAATCAAATTGCTAGGAATGAACTCACACTGAAGTGGCTATATTGGTCAACTGCATTCTGCTTGTGTTCGACTATAGTTGTTAAAATTCTTTCATCTATTTGTGGAACATCTAAATTATTGGATACCTGGTTCAACGCGCTTGTGCATTATAGAGAAACTGATACTATGTTTGGTTGTCAGTATGAATATTTCCAACTTTTAGTGATCCATTTCGTCTTTCATCCTTCCTTATGAATTGACTGCAATTCATAATTGAAATTTGATGTCATTTTAGGTCGAATGAATGTCAGGTAACAATACGAGAGACAAGAATTGGATTGGTCTATTCTATTTGGAGCAACTCATGTTTTAATCCCTTCTCCACATAATTGCTTGACTACGTAAATTTTTATCAAATTAGTCTCAAGAAGTATCATCAGATTATATCAATTGTAAACTTGGAACTCCCATTGTCAAATCATAATGTTCATAATTTCCTAAAAGTAAAAAAATTCATAACATTCAAAATTCTTCTCTTTAACATGCTTAGGTTGGTCATATAAAGTTTAGATGGAACTTTTGTCGTCAAAAAAAAAGTTTAGATGGAATTAGAACTAATATCTTTTTTTTTTGGGTGGGGTGGGGGTGGGGGGTGTGTGTGTGTGAATTTTAAGCACTATATCAAGACCTTCCAAGCATAATACCACATTCTTGGAATTTCAATCTCCTGCAGCTGATGAACAGAGTACGATTTTAGGAAGAAAGATATGATTCGAAAAATTAAATCTGGAGTAGATACATGATAACTCAGTGTTATTGTTTACGACCTGTCTCAAACAGATGTTGACCTACATTGAATAGTTGATACATGATAAACTAGTATTACAATTTACAATTTGTCTCAAACATGGAAAGGTAGATTGACAATAGTTTACAACTTGTCTCAACCTTAGAGAGGTAGATACTTGATAAGCTAGTAGTATTCAGACTGTTTTTAAGATTTATTGTTGATTCAACACATTTCTGAATTACGTGCTGGGCTCTTTATACTTTTCTTATTGGTCAAGTCAATTTTTTTAGTTTTGCTAAATTTTCTCTCTTATATCCTTAATCTCAAATAGAACTTGAATAAGAAAAGGAATGTTGTAGGATGTCATTCACTTAGGGAAAAAGAAGTGAATGACTATTCACGATTGATTTACCTTACATTTCCCCTTTAGTAACTAGCTTAGAGTTTCAACAAAAATTCTCTCATCGGTAAAATCTCAAATCACAATCTTTTTTGTTGTAATCTTTGCAGATCTTGCAGTTCTGAGTGGCCAAGTGAATCCACAGGAAATGGCTTATGATAACTCATCCACGCTTGAGCCCAAACGTTCACATCAATGGTTCATGGATGGCATCGAGCCTGAATTGCTTCCCAACAAGAAGCAAGCCATTGAAGTACCTAATCACAGTTCATTCTCTGGACTTTTAAGTTCCAATATTGCCCCCTGGATGAACACTCCAGGTTTCCACTCAGTATCAGGCCAATATGCAGAAAGACAGTTTGACAATGACAGCGCAAGATCGCTCAGCTTTGATGACAACAGTGTTCCATCCGTTGGCATAGGCAACATGAATATGTCTAGAAAGGTGATGGAAGATCCATTTGGAAGTGATTCCTCATTTGGTTTATCCATATCCCATACACTGGAGGATCATAAATCAGGTCTAAACTATAGTGGTATCAGAAAGGTCAAAGTCAGCCAGGTGAAGGAGGCTGAGAATTTCACGCCTGTGTCAATGGGTGATATCTATACCAGAGGGATCAGCAATGCAATGCCAACAGATCATGCTTTTAGTAAGGCTGAGGATAATTGCATAGCTATGGGACTCTCTTTCAATGGAGGTGATGAGCATCTGATGTCATTAGGTGACACATTTAATAGGGAAGAGAACAGTTTCATATCTATGGGTCAACCTTTTAACAAGGTGGATAGCAATGAAATATCACTGGGTCACAGCTTCAACGAGAGCAGCTCACTGTCAATGAGTCACCCTTTTTGTAAAGATGAAAGCAATATTATTATGCTGAATCAAAGTTTTAGCAGAGAGGATGATAGCACAATATCAGTGAGTCACTCATTCAATGACAATAATACTGCCATATCAATGGGTCAGCAATTCGGTAATGATGATAGCAATATTACATCAGTTGGACAAACTATTAATACGATGGCTGACACCAATCCACCTATGAGCCACTGCTACAGCAAAGTCAATGACAATGCCATATCAGTGAGTCAGACCTATAGCAAAGTTGAAAACAATAATTTGTCAATGAGCCAATCTTTTGGCAATGGAGAAAGCAATATCATATCCTTTGGTGGATTCAATGATGATGACGATATAAATTCTTCTGGAAGGCTGATTTGCAGTTATGACTTATTAATGAGTCAGTCTTCAGGCCAACAATCAGATATTGTGACTGGAAAGCGATTGGTTGAGTCAAATGCGGATACAGTTACAAGTGCTGCTCAAATGGCTGGCAGTAAGGAATTTATTTCCAAAAAGGAGGAGCAGAAAGCAACTAAAAAGCCTCCTTCGAACAGTTTCCCTTCAAATGTGAGAAGCTTGCTCTCAACTGGTATGTTAGATGGAGTACCTGTCAAGTATATAGCTTGGTCCAGAGAGGTAAACTTTAAATTATATGAGTTTTATTTTTGCAACTGTGATGATCACTAGATGACATTGTTCTTCCTTTGCATGGTAGAAGGAGCTCCGTGGTATTATAAAAGGCTCTGGTTACCTCTGTGGCTGTCAGTCATGTAATTTTTCCAAGGTACATTTGATGCCAGTTTTCATTATTGTAGGACCAGCTTGTTGCACAATTTACTGATCAGATGTGATGTAACTTCCACGTGTAGGCAATTAACGCTTATGAGTTTGAGCGACATGCTGGTTGTAAGACAAAACACCCTAATAATCATATATACTTTGAGAATGGGAAGACGATCTATGGAATTGTTCAGGAGCTCAGGAACACACCTCAGGATTTACTATTTGAAGTTATTCAGACAATTACTGGATCGTCCATTAACCAAAAATCATTTCGCATCTGGAAAGGTGTTTTAATTAACTGAGCTGTTTATATTCTTGAATGTTTACTTTTTTCTCATGTTGGCATCTTTTCTTATGTCTTCAGAATCTTTTCTAGCTGCGACACGTGAACTTCAGCGTATATATGGGAAGGATGAGGTCAGACGACTGTCATAAAGAGGAATCCATATGCATGGTATGATGCAAAAACTTGTCTACATCTTCACACCGTATAATAGAAGTATGTACTCTTTATTACTTTGTGGTCCTATAAATAATGGCTGTCCAGAATGGTTTTTTTTTGGGACGCCATTGACAGGAACTACAGGAAGAATTCATGATACTAATGCTGCACAACGTGTATTAACTCTCCTGAAACCTGTATATTAAAGCCAGAACAAGCTCATTCATACATTACGAATTTAAAGAGTTCAGATAGAAGTTTCACCAAATTAATTTGTCATGTCCACGGAAGCTATAGATTTTGTGGGGAAGTTGGAAGTGGTTCCAAGGCAGTGACTGCGAAGGAGACATACCGGCAGTAAGATTTTCACCTAATTGGAAGTGGTCGAGTCATTAGAGATATACAATTTGTTGAAAAGAGACTATAACATCTGTTAAGTGCTTAAAATGCTAACTTTAAACTACTAAGTCGACAATGCTTATGAAAGTGATTAAAGACATTTGTAATAGATGGGGATGCTTATGATTTTAGTTTCTTAGTTGGAAAAATAGACAAAGATCTCTGCATGTGTTTCGGGTTCACATTTTCTGCATGCATCAACATTTATTATCTCTTCACCCTAACCATATTTGAAAAGCAAGGAAAATAAGAAAATTATACTTGTCTTAGAAAGAAAAAATTGTGCAGAGAAAGAGAGAAGAAAACAAAAAAAATACGTAAGGTTAGCTAGAGACATGTTCAATATAAATGGTATTTCCTCCGTTATAAAAAAAAATAAAAAATTGGTACTTCATTTCAATTCAAATGACATAGTATGAGTCAACACAAAATTTAAGTTAAAACGGGAGATGTTTGAAACTTGTATTGCTATAAAAGCTTTTCATTAACGGCATAATGAGAAGTTAACTGCTAGATATTTCCAAATATATAAATGTGTCATTCTTTTCCTAACATATATGGATTAACAAGGAAATACTGTGACATAAGATTTTATCTGAAGGAGTAGATCTGTCCTTAAAAAAAATTATCCAATTGTCAAAACTGTAGTACACCACTACATAGATAGCATGCTTAGGCTAAGACCGCATATACTATCAATTATAAAGAAGTACTCTTAGAGATAGCAAAACTTTTGAACTTAGCGGAAAGAATCAATTAAGCTAGGACAAAGTAAAAAAGGATAGCTGGTGACGAGATAAGGATAAGAGTATAAATTTGGAACATAAAGGTTTAGGCAAGTGCATGTACACATTGAAGTATAAAGTAAAAATACCTTTTCTTTTCGTATTGAATGGTACTCCTTCCTTCCATTTATTTGACATGGAATTTGAAATGCTTGTTTAATGTGCATATCATATTGGAAGGAATTAAAGAAAATGATAAAATAGAAGTTGTGAAGTATTTTAAATGAAGCGAAATGAGTATTGAGGATTATATAGTTGACCCCAATAGTTTGGTTGAAGTGTAATAGTTGTTTCTTTGTAAGTCAAAGATTAAGTTTTATAGGGGAGGTATGACATTAAATTTAGGGTACATTAGTTCATTAATTTGGAATCTTCAATTTGGTGAATATGTTATGGGTTATCAGATATTAGAACTGAGTCAGTTTTTTGAGACGTCCAAACATGAATGTTTGTAGCATATAATATATTGACTAGTAATAGACTACTCATTTTTGTAATGATAAAAGTGAGACTAAGATTACCTGTTAGTGCTTGAAATATGGCGGCTGCTAAATGGTGGAAGCTTCAATCTTCAAATTGCTACGTTCTGTTTCAAGGGTACTTACCAATTGTCAAAAAAAAAATTTGTTTCAAGTGAGTGTCAATAGTATGCCTTTGAATTTTGAATAATTCCTCATTTCAGCTTGCTCAACAATTTAATACATAATTTGATTATATATGTGCTCGTCCCAGTAACAAACAGTGATACTGGAAGTGATGAAATGACTCTCTTGTTAAGCATGTTTTAGTTTTAGTTTCATGGCTCTCTAGTAACCTGAAGGTAAAAAAATGGTAAGGAGCCGAAATTAAGCAAGTTTCAGACTTTATCTTAGCATCTCTGTTGCAGTAATTTTAGTCTGACCCATACAACGGAATAACTGTTAAGATTGACTGGTTCAAACTTTTCAAACACTGATCTTTTAACACAGGAAATATTTCCAGATAGAACTTTAGTATTGTAGATCTGAAGTTAAAGAACCAACTTATCCACATGTCTGGGCATGATTATTGTTGTTACTATAATTTATTATACATGGTTTAATATCGATTAAAAACCAAAAGAAAAGGCCTATAGGCTTAACATAGTTTAGTCATTCTATAGTTCAGAAAGAAGTTTCCAAAAATGGTGGTTTAACTGGCTTAAATTTGGCCACACGCTGTAAACCATCTTTGACTAATAATTACTAATTCAAGATGCAGCTGAAGAGGAGCTCATTTCTTAGATGAAGAGGCTGCTCTATAGCCAGACCTCCTTTTGGAATTTGGAAGATAAAGCCTCAAATAGAAAATCATTATATGCCTTCATCTTCGGTAGCAGTTGTTCCTTTCAATGAATTGATGTGGGTAACTGTCTGACTAAAAAGTTCCTTGTCAATTTTGGTTTCATGTGTTGGTATTGCTTGTTCATCGATTGATGGAGATTTGTGATCCTTACTTTTACCCCATAGGACAATGTAAAGGCCAACAACAATCACAACAGCACCGAGTACCCTGCAAAAGTCATTACATTAGAGTTTGGTGTTGGTCGTAACTTATAAGAGCTTTAGGGTTATTAGTATTACCTTCCCAGGTTCAGTTGTTCACGTAGAATGATTGTACTCAATATAGCTACAATAACCATGCTTAATGGATTGAAAGCTGTGACAAAAACAGGGCCCCTGTCTTTCATTATGACTCCTTGGATATAATACGCGAGTCCTGAACAGAATATTCCCTGGATTGTGACATGACAAGTGAGAAGCTTTTTTTTTTTTAAATTGACAAGTGAGAAGCTTTTAATTGGCTTAACTTTATGAGTTATTGGTGAAACTATGCTTCTAGATTTTTTCCCCCCCTCACTTCCCTCATGTTGCAGAAGTAAGTTGCTTGCTACGTTGGTTAGGGAACATTGATCTTAAAATTAATGTCTTTAAATTTGGAGAAGCATTGGCTGCTTTCAGATGACATGTTCTGTCACACATACTAGTACAGAACTGGGCAATTTGGTGCATATGTTGGAATAACATCTAAAGAATAAATACTTCTAAAACTCTTTGTATGCTCGTGTTCTAAGAAAATTTAACCACATCAGGTTTTGTGCATAAGTTTTTTTTTAAATCAAGTAAAAGATTTCGATTATAATAACTAGGCGATATGGCCGTATACAAGAGGCATGCAAAAAGGGGAGATCTACAAAATATGGTTCACTTACACTGTATACAGCTGCAAGAAACTTAGAGTCCCAGTTTATGGCCCACACTGCAGGTTTTCCTCTCTCCATTACCATTGCTAATATGGCTCCCTCAGTTGTTCCCAACAAGCATATCCAAGCAGTGAGCGAGAGCTCAGCGGGATAAGTCCTCAGTGTGATTGCCTGGGAATAGGGTGCTAGAGTCAGATATAATGCTTACTTGTTAGTTGCTAATTACTTATTTCTTCTAACTAAGTTCTGTCTTTACCTGCAAAATCATGAATGCAGCCCAACTGAAGCACCCAATTGTTATCATGATGGAACCTTTGATAGCATGGCTTAGATTTAACCCACCACTTTGAGAGTTATGACCGGCATTTCCTGTTGTCCAAAATAGTTCAACTATTGGGCCTCGTACCAGTGTCATGATCATGGCTCCTGCCACTGTGGCAATAGTCCCAACTATTTTGGCTTGGCTGCGGATGCTTGTAAGCTTCACCTTCTCAAGCCTAGAATAAACAATATATGTGCCAAAAGAATTAACATCATGATTTGGGAATTGTCCTTTTGTCAAAAAATCCATGTTGGGATTTTCTTATTAATTCATATTTGCTAGTGATCATGTGTATTTATATCTGTAGAATGACACACAGCATATTGTTTACCTGAATAACCAGGCCATTATAAAAGTAATGGCAGGAAGAATGTTGCACATTGCAGCTGCAAAAGTTGCTGTTGTGTATTTCAGGCCAATAGAGTAGAGATTCTGGTCGATGACAGGCCTGTTGGTCAAGAGAAACATGCTTATGTTAGATACTGATTGCATGGAGAAAAAGTGAATTTGAGTGTTTTAAGACTTACTCCAGTAAGCTAAGAAGTACCAACTTAGCAAATATTGAGGGGGTCATCTTTGGTCTTACTTTCCTGTTAAGAAATATTCAGTTTGCCATCATTTTCTCTAGGGGAAATTATAAGAAACACTTTTTGTATATCTTTCTTCCACTGAGAAATAGACTAGAGTTGATGTTGCAAACACGTTAATTGAAAACAGAGAGGGAGGGAAAGACATACTTGTCTAGAATTATTGCAAAAGGAGCAATAACCAAAGTGGCAACTGCATGGCGGTACACAACAAATACATAGTTACTCATTCCTTCGTTCAAGGCCACTTTGGTGAGAATATCCATGCCTGCTAGCCCAAATTGGAGAAAAATGACTGCAAGAAAGGGTTTGGCTCTGTTGTATAGTTCACGTACTGCCTCCATTGTGTACTTGCAACAAAGCTCAACCTCTTTGAGAGCACTACTATTACAAGGTCACAAGTGCAGCATAAGTAACTGCTGCTTTTCTGTATATATAGACAAGTCCTTCACACTATTTTCGTTCTCTTTGCCCATTATGTGATCAGCAGATGAGGACAAAATCTGTTGGATTTCATTTGTGTATATAATTTGTTTAATTAATTACTCAGTAAGCCTTCCACTTTTTAAAATGAAGTGGCCTAGTCATCCGGACCTACTCATCACTTGCTTCTAGGAAAAGTAAACTGGGAGTGAGTACACTTTTATTTTGTTGCAACTTTCTGTTAGTTGTCTGCTTTGGATGAGCTCAAATGTTCTTGAATTGGTTTAATACTTCCTCGTATATCTTAATATTTGAATATTAAAGTTCCCTGTCTATTCTCATACTCATGGATATTAATTTCTTGCAGAAACTTCTATGGTTATGTAAATGACAAATTGACAACCAAGGTGCGTGGGTTGCTTCCTTAAAGAAACTGTGTTTTCTCTTTTGCTATTGGTCCTCATAGTTGATCACTCTATTATTGCGTTGGTCCTTGGTAATAATTCTTGTCAAATAGTTATGGCTGTAAATTATATCTTTCCTTTGGTTCTAAATTTTGATGTAAATTAGTACATAAGTTTTTGCATGCCGGTTAATTCGATGAGAATCTGTGTGTTAGAAATTTCCCTAGCTAAGTGGTGTGAGTTGGCAAGTTTTATAGCTAGACCATGAGTATCCTACTGCTCTTTCCATTGGCATTGCACCAAACTTGCCACTTCTGAATTGAATATTCTTGTGGGTTTTAAAGTATTTTAAAGTTTGATACGTTGCTGTGGGCAAAAATTTTGTTCCAAATGCCCCAGGTTAGGCACATGAATATTATGAGGTACATCATCTTAAAGTTAAAAACGGTTCCATTAAATATTCACAGCCCACCTTGTCTTATTTTAAAATTAGTGTCGTGTTTGATGCATCTATAATGATCTCTTAGAAAACATAATCAATGTGGTTAGACCAATCACATTGCCTATATCTTTTGCATAAAAAAAACTTTCTGCGTAAAAAAGCATAGTAGGTTAAGTGATTACGTGCCAAATTGCCAACTTTTTCTATGTTGCATGCTGTGTTGGTAACCTTTTTCATATTATGATTTTATATTATGTATAGAATGATTACAGGGAATCAAAAGATTGTATAGGGGTAGCTAGTATAGAATCTTCTTTATGAAAGAAATATTTATGTATATACACCTTAGTGCTCTCTTACGTCCCACTTGAAAAATCATTGTTCCCATCATCGACTGTGATATTGTCATCCAGATTAACCACTTGAGTCTGTTTTTGACATTATTGTCAACTTTATAATTGATTGACATGGATTGGAGCACCATAATGTGATCTATTGGCTCATCAAGCTAATTGTAAATAGGTGATAAGCTTTAAGCTCTGGACCATATTCTCAAAGTTTGAAATTGATTTATAAATAAGCACATGTGTATAGTTACAGTTGCTGAAACTTAAAAGTAAGTAGTTAGTGTGTGGTAAAATAGTGTCCGATAAGTTGTTCTTTTGTTAATATGATTAAAATGTTTCATCATAAAATAAGAATTTTTGATAGTATTTTTTGTAAAGAAGAGGAATGATGAATGTGAGGGTGAAGAGGGTATTTTGAGGGGAAAAAAGGTTAAAATAATGAAAACTTTATCTCATCACTATAGTATAAATGGTGGGATAAGTTATCTCAAACATGGCAACCAAACAAGATACAAAAACTTTATTTTGTCTCTATTTGTTTCTATCCCTCACATCAGACGACCCTTGTCTCTACCTCATGGAGGTAGCAAGGCCATTTTTGAATGACTTTCAGCTTAAGTGTAAGCAAATTCAAGTATATATAAAAGGGATCCAACAATGAAGAAAAGTATGTCAAATAATAAGGGAAGTAGTAAAAAGCGACCAGGGCAAAAAAAAAACAATAACAACAAAGTGATATGGTAACTAACAAGAAAATATATGCATGAGGCTAATACAATGACAAAAATATGGTAACTAAAAAGAAAATATATGCATATGGCTAATATGATGATAGACACGGTGCTCTTAAGCTCCCACAAGGTATAAACAAGTTGAAAAGCATGCAGAGTATATATCCTTCTATCTAAAGTTATGTCTTCATGAAGCTTAAGTTGTTGTCATGTCATATCAAATATTCTTTTTTTATAATACTTCAATGGTCTATTTCTACCTTTTTTCATGCCCACCATATTAACCTCTCACGCCTTCTTACTTGGCTTTTGAGCATCTCTTCACATACATCTCAGCTTCGGTTCCCTTTACTCATCTTCGGTTCTCTTCCTCTATCTTGTCCACCATAGAGGTCATTCACATTTGTTTTGGATATCATTGTTTTTTTATCTTATTTCTCCACATGACCATGTATCCATCTGAACTCGTTTTGCAACTTTCATATTTCGAAAATGGAAGTTATTGACTAGTCAATATTTGCCTCATAAAAAAGTTGGTCTAACCACCGTTCTTTGGAACTAAACTTTTTTTTTTACACAAGAACTTCATGGTTGAACCTCAATTCATCCTGCATCAATATGACGTATGACATCATGTTGATTTCTCTATTTCATTGGACTAAAGATCTAAAATATTTGAAATTTACCATATGGATGATATATGTATCAAATCTCACTTCAAACACGTACCTCATATGATGCATCACTAAACTTGTACTTCAAGTACTTTGTTTTTAGTCTTGCTCAACCTGAACCATTTAGGTAAGGTTTATTTCCAGGCTTCCAACCGAGCGTTAACTTCACATGAGACTCATCAATCAGTACTATATCGTCCATAAATAACATACACTATGACACCTTACCTTATATATGAAGTGTCCATTCATTTGGGTTGTGTATCGGTCGGTTCGATTTTGAAGTCTATCGGTTTGGCTTATTGGTTATCGTTTGTAGATATGCTAAACCGTTATCGAATCATTAAGATATTGACTTATTAGTTTATTGGTTTTTGGTTGTTATCAGTTTTGTTGCCGGTTTAGCCGTTAAGATTTGACCAAAAAAAACATTAAAAATCTTTTAGAAACAAGGTGACAAGTTAAATGAACCATGCACATGAGTTCGCAAGTTACATCTTAATCAAAAGCAAACAATTTTACATTGTAGAATAACCAAGTATTTGAAACAACCAGAAATAAAAGTAGGAAACCAAACTCTTAGTCAAGGATTTTATATACAATATGGTATAAATATAATTACTCCCTCCGTTTAAAAAAGAATGACCTCATTTCCTTTTTAGTCTGTTTCAAAAAGAATGACCTCTTCCTTTTTTGGTAACATTTTAATTTCAGCTTTCCACGTGCATGTTTAAGACCACAAGATCAAAGGACAATGTTTGGTATGGAGGAAAATGTTTTTCATGGAAAATGATTTCCTGGAAAACAAGTAGATTTTAGACTTATTTTCTCATTTTTGGTTGGTGAGTAGAAAATATTTTTCGGAAATGATTTTTAGTGATTGATTTATGAATGAAAAATGTTTTTGAGAGACATCTTTTATTTTTACTAGAGTAAAAAATAATTTATGAAATTGAAAATATTTTTTAAAAACAAAATTATTATTTTTTTGGGGTGGTGGTGGTGGTTTTGGGGGGGGGGG